>NC_056038.1:9643378-9948197 GCF_004379255.2 Salvia splendens
ATAAATCATTTGGCTTAAGTAGAAATCTTAATAATAAATTCGTTCATAGTAATAAGTAGCAATGTGATATTATTAGTATTTTTTTTAAAATGAGATAACACAATTACTTTGATTAAAATATTAGAAATAGAAAACAAAAGAGAGAAAGTCACGGAAAGGCTAAAGAGATTATGTTAGAAATAGATTTTCTTTCCCTCAATATAAATTTACATGTCCACTTTATAGTGGTGTATTAGCAAATGTAGTATATAGTGTAGGAGGTGATCCATTCCGATGTCTACCAGTTATAAAATCAATAAAACTGTGTTAAGTGAAAACAAGAGAAACTTACTTCTTCCCATGGCGAGATGAGTGTTGTTGCTCCGCCCCCTGCAAAATGAGAAACTAGGGTTGATGCGCAGAAAGCGTTTAATTTATAGGAAAGGGTGGGTGGTGGGCTTACGCATGGGATTATGTCAGATGGGTCTCCGACTCCAGAAGCTTCCTGGATCTGACTTTTTTTTGTGGGCTAACTAAATTATTGGGCTATTTGAACATTTCAACGTACATTAGATTCATTTCCTTAGAAGAAAATAAAAAGGAAATAAACACAAAGTACTATGATAATATCCATCAATATATTTTTTTTTAAAAGCAAGTTTGGTAATTTGTTTGTAACATTTGTATTGATGTTATGCTCTAGATTGGAAAAACTTTGAACTAAGATTTTAATTTCAACATATTTTATAAATTATTGAAGCAACAAAATAGATATATTCGATAGAATTTTTGGGATATTTTTCTGTTATCGAAGAAAATAGGTTATTTAACCATAACTCTAAAGAAATTGGTAACTGTTAAAATAATAAATGTGTCGAAAACGAATGCTTAGTTATATGGCCTTTGAGATAATAAAATACTAGGACTATTTGTTTCAACAAATACTAAGTTTTAAAGGAAGTCTATGTAAAGAATCATACACTGTGAAAGCTCTCAAAGAACTACAATGAATAATTATAACACTGCCAACAATAAAAGAAGCTATACCTCAAAATTCTTTTTTAGCAATGGATGCTATGAGATTTTCTAGATTGAGTAAAGGCCAAAATTGGTCCTGAACATATAGTCATTTTACGATTTTGGTCCTAAACATTATCTTTTGGATTTTTTGGTCCTGCACATATGGACATTTGATCATTTTGGTCCTCCGTCAATATTTCCGTTAAAAACTAACGGTCAACATTATCTTTTGGATTTTTTGGTCCTGCACATATGGACATTTGATCATTTTGGTCCTGCACATATGGAATTTTGATCATTTTGGTCCTCCGTCAACATTTTCGTTAAAAACTAACGGTCAACGGCCGATTTTTGACTAAAACAATGGGTTGGGTCGGGTCGTGTTTGGGTCGGGTTTGGGTTACACGTTAAGAAAAAAATAATATTTTCTTAAAATCTAAGCATAATATTTTCGTTAAAATCTAAGGATAATATTCTTAAAAAATTAATTAATATTTTTTAATTAATAAAATTAAAGTATAGTATTTTTTAATTAATTTTTTCATGAATTTGAAGAAAATATTATGCTTAGATTTTATTAAAAATAATTTTTTAATTATTTAATTTTATTATATAGATTTAATATTAATATACTTTAATTTTATTATTTTGATTAAAAAATGATTATTTTAATTTGGTAATTTTTTATTTTATTGTGTAATATCATGTTTAAATCGTATAATAACATCATGTTTTAGTCGTTATAATATTTTTAATCAACAAAAATAACTAAAAATTAAAGTTTTATAATTTTTTAATTAATAAAAAATAATTATTTTTTTTCTTAACGTGTAACCCAAACCCGACCCAAACACGACCCGACCCAACCCATTGTTTTAGCCAAAAATCGGCCGTTGACCGTTAGTTTTTAACGAAAATGTTGACGGAGGACCAAAATGATCAAAATTCCATATGTGCAGGACCAAAATGATCAAATATCCATATGTGCAGGACCAAAAAATCCAAAAGATAATGTTGACCGTTAGTTTTTAACGAAAATGTTGACGGGGGACCAAAATGATCAAATTTCCATATGTGCAGGACCAAAATGATCAAATGTCCATATGTGCAGGACCAAAAAATCCAAAAGATAATGTTTAGGACCAAAATCGTAAAATGACTATATGTTCAGGACCAATTTTGGCCTTTACTCTTCTAGATTCAATGATCTTTGATATATTTCTAATAATGCTCTTTAACTTTTTAACAGTCTAACCATTGAAGAACATTCAGAAAGAGGTTCAATTGTGTAAACAAGTCATGTATTTTATTATTATTAAATACATATGATTGCAAAACTTTACATTAGAAATGCTATACGTGTGAACTCCAATGTTCCACACAATTTCTTTTGGAATACAAATACTAACTTTTAATTATATTTACTTTGAGATATATTTATTGTGAAAAGTTCAAGGAAAATAAATGATATGTACATTTTTATAAACCAAAATTATTTGTGGCCGAACGATAAAATATGGAGTATAAAAGAAAAAAAAAGGAAAAATAGAAAGAAAGTACTACGTATAAAGAAGAGAACAATGCAATGTCGAGTAGCCCGGATCAATCGGATTCGGATCATAGAATTTTCCAATATAAATTCGTATTGCTTAGCAAACCCTACGTAATTGGCGTGCGAATTGAGAGAAAGAGAAAATGGGGAAAATACCGGTGAAGATGAAGTTGGTGACATACGCGCTGTCGCCGTTCCAGCAGAAGGTGATGCCCGGCCTCTGGAAGGATTTGGCCGGCAAGATCTCCCACAAGATCTCCGAAAATTGGATCAGCACCATTCTCCTGCTCGGTCCGCTCGTCGGCACACATTCGTAAGAATTTGTCATTTATTAATGCGACACATTTCTTCGCCGATCAGATCACCACATGTGTGAATTGTGATTGTTATCCATTGGTGTGGAAGAGCAATTTTGAGTTTTTGTTGATGATGGCATGAAATGTATGATATCTGCAATCTGTTGATAATTTAATACAAAGTGTTTTGGTGTTTTGTGGTTTGCAGATATGTGCAATGGTATCTGGAGAAGGAGAAGATGGAACACAGATACTGAAAACTTCCTAATTTTGAGGTTTGCCTGTGAAAGGCTATTGAATTTAATGCTGTGTTTTTGTCAATTTTGTTTTATTAGTTGAGCACTTGAGCTAGCTTGTGACCACTTGGAGCTCCTTTTTTTCATTGCAGGATAATAAACGTAACCATATATTTTGTGAGCATTATTACATTTGCATTTATTAAGTAGGTAGTATTATAAAGCATAATAAAATTTAATTAAAAATTTGTGAAATTTGAATTTATTTATAATTATTCCATGGTGAAGAATTTGAGCCACCTATGGCATAATATATTGTTCACGTTTTCTCATGAAACGATATCGTTTTTTTAATAATAGACAATATTGTTTAATTTATCGACCATAGCATGAAAGTATGAATTTCGGCTTCTAAATCACATATACCAATAGCTTCCAAATCAGATACCACAATTTCACTAAAAAGCATTGTAGAATTCTTACATACTACTTGAGAAGAAATTCAAACTTCATGATTTTCTAGCTGATTTTCATAGTTGCGGAAAAAACCAATATCTGACCAAACTTCACCATTTGTGAGATTAAATACTGTATACATGTTATATATGTGCTTTTATGATGTAATGCATCATTTTAGAAAATCTTGTTATTTCCGTTTGATTAATTTGAAATTTGGTAAAAACAAATAGATTTAATATTCAAAATCATTAATCAGTTATTTTTATATAATTTATTTACTAAGAAACAAAAATTTGAGCAAATAAGCAGCCTCAAATTGATAATTTATAAACCAAAAAACCCCCCATATTTCCGTTGTATATACATGGGGAGTAACTGCAAAATAAAAGAGTTTAATACCTATGCGAGTGTACTCCTATAGCTATACTGATTATTATCTGAGGTCTGGTATTATTGAAAGGGGAGGTAACTAACTATGTGCATCCATCTACTAATCTCCCCCTATACCACAAACTAACACGAGCCCATCATAGCGCGGCCTTTGCAAATTTCAGTTCATTTATCAATAAAAACACACACGGAATATAAAAAAGGTGTCACCTCGGTGCAACTCCAGGAATGGCACCACTGATCAGGTCGCTGCCGCTCACATTTACTGAACCATACGACGCTGTCACAATAGATGAAGAGGTTAGACTACTCATCGCCTCCTTTCCCGGGTAACTCACCCTGGATGAAGATACTGGACTACCCATCACCTCCTTTGCTGGGTACTCACTTATCTCGCTATCTTTATCTGGCATCATCATCCATATGTTATCCAGTTCCCTCACCACTTGAGCCATTGAAGGCCGCTCGTCTGGATCGTCTTTGCAGCACTTGAGCGCCAGATTTACGAACTTTTGGACACATTCCGAAGGATAAGATCCCATCCGTTCATCGATCACCGAGAATACAATGCCAGAGTTATATGCAATGTTGACCTGATGCAACAATCATCATAAGTACACCTCATAATGCTCTGCCTCAAAACGACTTAGTTAAACAAAATAGTACCTCCCTCACGATGTTTTTCCCATGGTAAATAGGGTGCATTCCAGTTAGCAACTCCAAAAATACTACCCCAAGGCTATAAACGTCGCTTTTGTCTGTTAGCTTGTGAGTTAGGAAATACTCCGGATCAAGGTATCCCTGCAGTTTGATATTTGCTCAGTAGGCAAATAAAAACTAATCTAGTCACTGCTTTTTCAATTGAGCCTTACCGGGGTTCCCTTCACAACTGTAGATATATGACTAGGGGCATTGCCATCGAATTCAGACACTGGGGCCAGCTTTGACAGTCCGAAATCAGCAACCTTGGCACTATACTTCGAGTCCATCAATATGTTGCTCGACTTGATATCCCGATGAAATATTGGAGGATTAGCTTCTGTGTGAAGGTAAAGGATGCCTCTGGCCGCATCTAATGCTGTTCTTACTCTCATAGCAAAATTCAGTGGCACTTTAAACTTCCCTGAATTATCATCAATATAACCTAATTAATTCAATGCTTCCATATAATTATCTTTTTAATATTAATTTAAATTAAATCAAACAGTCAGAGTTCAAGTCTCCCTATCCTCAGAACAGTTCATGACCTCTACAGTCAAAAGAATAATGGACAAGTAATATAAGAATTTGAATCGCCACAACTAAGAAAGTAAATTTCTAGTGAAATGTTATAGTTGTATTAAGCCGATGTTTTAGCCTTTAAATGGTACTTTGGCATCACATGTTCTTCAATGCTGTCATGCATCCGGCACAGAAGTGCTTGAAATTTTGTTTTCTTCTGGAAATTTCATACCATATAAACGAAAGTTCAAGAGGCTTGCTGTCAAAAATTTACCAGATAGATTATCCCTCAATGTGCCATTAGGCACGAATTCATAAGCCAGCATCTGCACCAGGAAATTTACAGGTATACATGAGCATCAACTACCTGACCAAGAGTTCTAATAATTAGCAGAACAAATATATAAACGAGGTTTCCCATTTCCTTTTGGTTTTCACTATAACTAACATGGCCTTGTATTTACTTCAGTGCTGAAGCCCATTATATAGCATACCCCAAGGTCATAAAATTCACTAATTCCCAATTTTGGGCAGTAATCTCCCTTGTCCAATCCAAAATGCATAAATCACTGTATAGGGAGCCAATGGATTCTGTTTTGTTGCATGTTATTAATAGAAGATTAAGAGGGATACATTTTTAACCTCGGACAAAATGAGCGGAAGCAAGGGATACTAGTCATTTATAAAAATGTGTTTATCATTCATTTGTATTATAAAAAGAAAATAAACATAGCAACCTAGTATTATCTGATCTACAAGTTTGACTGAGCTACTTTGTTAACTGTATAAAGATTAAAATATGGAGCAGTATAGATACCTGTTCACCTTGGTCGTCACAATATCCAGACAGGGACACCAAGTTTCTATGATGTAATCTTGAGAGTAGTTCTATTTCTGTAAGAAACTCTTTTTCACCCTGAAGTGATCCCTCTTGAGCACGCTTTACAGCAACAACTTTACCATCAGCAAGAACACCTCTATAAACCTTTCCGTAACCTCCTTGCCCAACCACACTAGAGCTATCAAAATTATTCGTGGCCTGTGCCATTTCACTGTAAGTGAAATCCTTCACGCCATCGATTTTGATAGAGCTCCTTGATACTGCAATAAAATGTTACAAAGAAGGCACTAAGTTTAAGTCGTTAAATAGTTAAGTGCTGCACCAGTTATAACTTAAGACTCTAGAATTAAGGACGCAGGTAATGCAACAGAGGCTACAAATCCAATTTAAGCATTCATTAACAACAATCCTCAGCAAGTCAACAGATTCTATAATTATTGTGTAGTAGGAATCATGACATAAGGTAGCATGTCAAATGTGTTATTGAAGAAAAAAACCCCTAAAGGTACTTACATAGGCGTTTCGATGATAGTTGATGATGTTTATGGATGCGTCTTCTCAAGATAAGAAGCGAGACAAATGCAGATAGAACGACTGATCCAGCTATAGTTCCCAGTATAATACCTGCTAGTGCTCCCTTGCTTATGCCAGATGATGAAGGAGGGAGAAAATCTGTAACAGAGTAGCTTTATATGAGTGCAGTCTCATAATCAAAAATATTTTTCATGAGTCATCACTTACAAATTCATAACATTAAAGCCATTTCACCAGTTAAGGCATTTAATCTCAAATAAAGTGTTCATCTTGACATCTATGATAACTTATAAAGGAGATAACCTGCGTAAGCATCTGAAAGTGTAAAGTTGAGAAACTCAAAGGGCCCAAACACATGGTTATCTTTGATCCTCCATCCACTAAACAAGTCACGAATCCGGAGTACCTCACTGTCGTTAACTAATTGCATGCTATTATTTCTGTGTGGCGGAAAAATTTTAAGATACATTCTCAGACGAGGCCCCTTCTGCCATATAGCAGAATTGATGGCAAGCTGATGGATATTCAAACCAAGCCCACTACTTAATTCTTCCTCAAAATCACTGAGGTAGGGAACAAAATCATAAAACCCTGGGCTCTTCAAGCGATATCCAACATGAAGCGGTGCAGCACAAAAACAAGGCATTCCAGGAGATGCCGGGGCATACTCATATGGAGGTTTGCATAACTGAGGAGAACAACCATTGACCCTTGTGATATTTATTAAATTGCTTGGATGTTCTTCATTAGGCCCACAGAATTGAATGAGGGTCCTATTGGAGCATAGTGGATTTCCCTGGAGCCTGAAATTTTTGTATAGTGCAAACACATTCAGCTATCAGGTATACCCAGATTAACATAGGAAAACTATCATAACTGAAAGCTACATAAATGACGAACCCGATGGTGATGTTGGGAGCGGTGAGAAGACTCCCTGAAATATTTGAAAGCCTATTGTTTGTAAAATCTCTGTAACATCAAAAAGTAAAAAATGACTTATTAACATATTTGAACTATTTTTCAGTGCCAACTTCAATTGAATATCTGTTATTCATAATTCATCATGATATTTGTAAAAAATAATTATGTGGTAGGGGATGAAAGGAAGGAAGCATTTATCATTAATCAGGCCATACAGTATGAGTCTCTCTGATGCATTTAGAATCCTGTTTTGCCAAATACTGGAAGGAACAGAACCACTTAATAAATTATTTGCAAGGGACCTGCATCACAAACGAGAGGTGAGATTCAATCAGATCATCACATTAGGAACTAGAGCTGGCACTGACTAATCCAGTTTTTCAGTAGACTTCTAAACAATAACTTGAGTTCAGAGACATAAAAGGATAGATTCTATTATACTCTATTATATCTTGAGATAAATCTGAGAAGTGATTATCCTCACAATTTCTGTAAAAGAGGAAGCTCGGAAAAGCTTCCAGGAACAATTCCATTGAGAGTGTTGTTGGAGAGATCACTACACAGACAGAAAGCAAACTTATTAGTCCTAGGAGAGTGAAACTTCTTATGCTTTTTATGGTAAATCCGTGTGAATAGAGTTTCAAAGCCTTAAACAATTTTACAAAGTTTCTTACATGACTGTAATATTCCGAGAAAGTGCACCTGTTGGTATGGATCCATTAAGTTGGTTCAGGCTCAAATCTCTATAATCAAAAGAGCCACTTTAATTAAAATACAAGTTAAGTTGCAGGACAACAGCATGCTAGCTAAGAGGCCAGCATGCTAGCTAAGAGGCCTGAAAATTTTATCAGACAAAAGAAAATGCGGATCATCAACCAATCTGTTTTCTGAAAGGAAGATTTATAAGTTGGATAAAAGGTGAGAATATTCTAAGTATCCGTACTTACATGTAAGCAACATTCAGCATATTGCTCCAATTAGGAATATCCCCATATAAACTGCAGTTGCTTAAACTCCTGATTCAGCCAACAAAACCCTGACTATTACCAATATATCTTGAAGAAACCCGAGTTCGTGTATTATTCTGGAAGATCAATTCTTTTAGGAAAAAGAATACAGATCATCAAGATCAATAAATACCATTAATTATATTGTAGAACATGAATTTTCTCAAACATGTGCAGGAACTGGTCTGTGTGACTACAAGCCAGTAATTAATTACTACTACACAAGAGTAATATGAAAAATTGCCTCAACTTACAACTTCAACAGGAGTGTCATGTTGCCATACGAAGAAGGTATTGTGCTTCCACTAAAGTTGTTATTGTCAAGTTGACTAGAAAAAAGGCAAAAAAAAAATCAATAAGATCCGAATAAGAAGTACATTAGTCTTTAGTCATGAAAGAACAGATAATATTTCTTATTGATATGAAGGGAGTAAGAAATCAGGACTGCGTCTATGGCTTCCTATGCTAAATAGAACATTAGTGGAGCACAGAACAAAACTAACTAATAGCATCTTTGAAGTTTGGAATTTCTAAACTGGAGGATAATATCAGTGGAACTTCAGTTTCATCACCGGGAAGGTGAGGCATATTGAAAGACATTAGACATATAAGAGTTCAGTTGCGTATTGTAATTAATAAGACAATATATAATTTTCATTTTAAGGTATAGTAACATTTCCAAGTGTAAATGATCACAGATGCTAATCAAGTAATATCAACAGATAAATAGTGTGAACATATCAATTGTCACCTAGACTCTCTACACCACCAAAGAGTAACTAACTAACTATAACGGAAAAATTGTAGCATGTTCAGATTGAACACCTCTAATGAGTTTCCAATGGCTTACAGTATTAGCAGATGTGTCAGTTCTGACAATTCTGGGGGCAGACGTCCTGATAAGTTGTTATTGTCAAGCAACCTGCAGAAACTCAAGTTAGTAAATTAGATGAGATGCTAGAATTACCAATGAAGTAACAACAGATTCCAACTTACAAATGAACAAGAACTGAAAGTCGGGATAGCTCCGGTGGTATTGGTCCACTGAGTGAGTTATTATTCATGTGGCTGATGAGAAGATAGGAAGATTGTAAGGCCAAAACCACATTAGTTTAGTCTGAAAAGGATAAGTACTTTCAGAAATTGATATAATCAGAAAAGGAGCCCATAAAATTTGCAAAAAGATATCTACATGTGTTTTGCTTTGCTCAAGTAGGAGAATGACAGTGGTATAGGTCCCGATATTTGATTTTCGTCAACTTGTATCCTGTTCAAGTTGGATAGTTTACCGAGCTCTTCAGGCAAGGAACCAATTAACTGATTTCCACTGAGAAGCCTGAAAACAAAGAAAGTAAAACTCAGTAAGAATGCACAACCGCGCACGCGCACATTATTTCAAATACCACGAATTCATTATACTGTTATTTTTGGTAGCCATCTATTATGCCATTGATATACACACATATACCTGTTTACATCAATATAACATGGCGTTATATTAAATCTGGAAATATGTAAAAAAATTGCATGTTGAGAAAAAAATAAAAAACAAAGCACAAGCATTGACCAACGAGCCAAAGATCAACTTCCACTCACAGCAATTCCAAAGATGTGATGTTGCCTATCTCCTTTGGTATTATCCCACTAATATTGTTCCACATAAAATCCCTAACAGATCAATAGACAGGAAGTCATCATGAGAGCTAGAAGAATTATGCCAGAGCATTTTACAGAGTGGATACAGGATATGGTACTCAGTACTCACAGTCTATATAACACCGATACGCCACCCTGTTGCCGTATCACGTATCGGATACGTATCCGATACCGATACGCAACGGATACACCGTCGATACGTATCCTGGGCGTATCCGCGAGCTGGGCCGTATTGGGCCGGGAAACCTCAGATTCGATACGTATCCTTCGGCGTATCCGCGAGCTGGGCCGTATTGGGCCTTCATCCTCCTCTATCTGCAAAGATCTGAGGTTCTCCTCTTCGAAATCAACGTCCATCTCTGTCGAAGAACTTCGCAACTTTCAATTTACGAACTTCAATCCGATTTGGGAACAAAATTGACAGTTAATCGGATATGAAGAAGAAGAAGAAGAAGAAAGGGGAGGCGCCGCTATTGCCTCAACTAGGGATTGAAGAAAATTGGAAATGGGAGAATGAATTGGGCAAGAAGTAGTCACGATGGAAAAGGAGTATATTTGGGGCTCATTTTTTGGGCCAATTTATTACTCCATTAACTTTGTCTAATTTTGTAACTATAAATAAATATTTTGATCAATATTATTGGTAATATGGATAAGTATAACCAAAAAATCGATGTGGTGTAATCGACCATAAAAGAAATTGACTTTAGCTTTTAATATTTTGTAATTTTATTATTTTTATTTGTATAATAACATTAGAATATCTATTTTGTAATTTATTATGCACTATTATTATTTATTAAAAAAATAGTTAAAACGTATCCGCGTATCGGGTTGTTTGGGAAAGAGCCGTATCCGCGTATCCGTATCCTTCGGATACTGATACGCGTATCCGTATCCGTGCCGCATAGCTCACAGTATCTTCATATATGGGAAACGGCCGAGCTCTGGAGATAAAGTTCCTGAAAGATTCTTATCTAACAATAACCTGTTTTTGAAGTGACAATATGTAAGTCAACATTTGTATTTCGATATAAAGCGAAAATGCACTGAGGAAAATCTAACGACACGAAGAATCAACTATGCCCTAAAAGGATTACATACAAGGCACCTTCCACATTTCTATTTCTACATGGGTGTTCTACAGAATTTTTTACTATTTATTTATTTTTTGTTTTTTTGATGTGAAACAAAAACACTTTATTAAACTAGAGTAGACGAGAGAAAATACAATACAGATAGAGCGGACAAGACATTGACCCCAAAAACAAACAAAAATGAAGTCTGCACTGCAAAAGAGTATCTTGCTCTGTAGAAATGCATTGTCTAGAGATTAGTTCTCTTATGGAGTAGATTTTTGCCTTAGTTGATCACTGTAGTGGGTTTTGTGCTGCAATATGTTTATCAATATACCATTTTGAGAAACATGAAAAAGGAAGAATTACATGGAGAAAGGTACTCTGGAAGAAATTTATGCCTGAGACAGAAATCATACAATTCTGTAATATGCAGATAACCATCAGTAGGTGTTAAAATGTGGCAGATAACACCAGTCCAATTTGCCGTGCATGGATCCCCCTTGTTCCAGTTGCGAAGATTTTTATAGGGATCAGTTAAACTGTTCTTGATGGATCGCAATGCATTAACTGTAGACATTGAGTAATAATGTTGATATTGTTATTGCTAAACTGAGTAAGAAACACAGTCAAGCAGGGAAATTTCAGAGTCAATTAGGGAAGAAACACCTAAACTTAAAAACTGGCAGAAACAAATAGAATTAATCAATCAAGGAAGAAACATCACAGCTATCTTCAAGCACCATCATGAAAATCAGAATAGTCAGAAGCAAACTTCCACATTTATATTTAGGAGTTTACAGTTAACATTATCAATCTAGAAGCAATTGAGATAATAGTTTCAGACCTGGGGCCAGATAGCTACACTAGGTTGCTTAGAGTTTACTTTTCTAGTCCGTGTAAAACTGCTAGTGATTATCATATGAACCCTGGATCACTATCTTGTTGCATAACTTACATGTCAAATATTTCTTTCTTTTCTTCTTTCTTCTCCCTTGTTTCATCGAGAGCCAACAGATGTTATTTGAGGTCCCATTGCAAGAATTCAGGTTATAACTATGTATCAGTTCCTTTCGATTTCACCTATAAGTCTATACTACTCGGATCATGCTAAACATCTAAAACGTCCATTTGAACTCGGCAAAACAAACATAAATAATATTTTCAAAAATCCCTCAAAACCACCAGACATGAAGAGGGAAAGGGAAGGTAAAAATAAGAGAAACAATTACCTTCTCCCTGAGGCGTCCTTTGGCTGTTTGCGATGATAGCCACAGACGCCAAGCACAAACAACCAATCAAAATCCTCCCGAACTTTGCATAGTGCATTTGAGACACCCCAAAATTCACCATCTAATAACACTCAAATCCCTGCCTGATAACAATAATCAACGGAAACAAACCATCAATCAGAAATCATCTTCAACACAGCCAGCATAAACCACCAACAATTTGTACATCATGAACAACAAAATTCGTGAATGCTTACCTTTTCTATAAACACAAATAAGTAGTCAGCATCGGAATCAGCATAGACTGAAATAGAACAAGCAGAAAACCAATCAAAGCTTGGTCAAAAATGGTAAGCAGATGAACAACCCTATTTTATTGGACGGAGTTACCTTGGTGAAACGGCGTGAGAATGCGTGTGCAAGGGCGACAGATTGCGATTTGCGACGCTGGTTAAGCGCTGCGGAAACTACTACTTGTAGAATCTAGATGTTGGTTCAATGCGAAAGCGTTGAAAATGTATGCACAACAACTCACATCAAATGGGAGCTGGATTTCTATACTTTATTATTGAGATGGACAGCTTAATTAAATTGAGAATTTGGAAGAAGAGTTCAAGATGCTGAACAATTTGCTGCATGATATCATCATTTTTCATTGCGATGCCGTAATTAGCAATCTTCTTTTATTACAAGCCACGAAATGTGTTCAAAATTTATTATAACATTCACACTTACTTCATCTATTTCTTAATTGACTTATCTCTTAACTATTCACGGTCTCACTGTACTGTTCACTTTATTTCTTAACTAAGAGACAGTGCAACCCTTCGTCTCTTATCCGTCTCTTAACCATCTCATCCCTTAACTATTCATTTAATTTCATTTTTTATTTTTATTTCCAACAAATTCAATTAATAAAAACACTCTTCATTAAATAAAATAAATATTACAACTTAAAATCCTAAAAAAATACATAATTAAATTCGTGGCAAAATAAATAAAAAAGACATAATTTAAAATATAATTTTATAGAAATTATAAAAACTATATAGCCGGCGAATCATCCCCCGGGGGCGGTGGAGGCGGAATACCAAGTTGTCCCGCTAGATACACAATGCCGGCATGATGGGCTTGAAATTGGGCAGGCGTCATGCGGGAAGTGTCTGTCATCGTGGCAGTGAAGTACATGGACATTAAGGAGGAGGGCGGCCCTTGGGAGCCCACCTGGCTTGATTCGCCTCAGCCCCTCCTCCCTCTAGCCGTCTTCGCCGCCTTGGTCCCTTGCGGCCGACGGCGCCCACGGGAGGCCCGTTGCATCGTCCGTCGTGCCCTCAACCTCCTGCAAGGCAACCTCTTGAGCGGCGCTGCCTGAACCTCTTGCTTTCTGCAACACCATTAGATTGTGGTGAATATGGTGTAGTCATTTGGTGAATTATACCACTTGCGTTGCATAATTCCTCAAACGGGGCTACGTATTCACCCCCCCCCAATCACTTCGAATCATTTTGATTTTACATCCAAGTTGGTTCTCGACTTCGTTCTTATAACTTTTGAACGCTTCTATTGCTTCGTCTTTACCTCTTAAAAGATAGACATAACAATATCGTGTGCAATCATCTATGAATGTGATAAAGTATTTTTTACCACCTCTTGTTTGCACCAATTTTAAGTCACATACGCCCGTGTGAATTAATTCAAGGGATTTTGTGTTCCGTTCAACCGAATGAAACGGTAACTTAGTCATTTTCGCCTCAAGACAAGTTTCACATTTGTTTTGAGTTTCTACTTCATTTGCCTTTAGTAAATCTAAACTTGCTAATCTTTTAATGGCATTTGGATTTACATGTGTCAATCTATTGTGCCACAAGTTAGAACACTCATCCAAGTAAGAAGAAGTAGATGCCTTCTTATTATTAGCCAACGGCTTAGGGACATGGCGTACAGCTACACTAAGCTTGAAAAGTCCGTCGGTTACAAAGCCTTTTCCGAGTGACTTTCTAAACTTGTACAAAGAAAACTTATCAGATTCAAATACAAGTTTAAACCCCTTATTTACTAGTATTGATCCTTACACTAGGTTCTTGCGGATGTCCAGGACGTGCAGCACATCCTTCAAAGTAATGGTGACGCCAGACGCCATCATGAGAATCACGTCTCCAATGCCGAGGACTTGAGACGAGGCTTGATTCCCCATATTGATCTTTCTCCCTTCAACTGCAGTGTAGGAGGCGAAATTGCTCTTATCGGCACAAACGTGGGCAGTAGCTCCAGTGTCGATATACCAGCCACCTTTGTTATCAACAAGGTTGACTTCTTCCGTGACCACAGCAACAAGGTCACTTTCATCCCAGTCCTTGAACACTTTTTCAACAACGTGGGCAGCGGGCTTCTTCTTCAGCTTGCGGCAGTCCTTGAAAAAGTGGCCAGATTTGCCACAGTTGTAGCAGTTGCCTTCAACCTTCCTCGCAGGCTGCTTCTTCTTGCCCTTGTCCTTTGCAATTGGACGGGAGCGTTTGTTGGAGGGACCGCCCCGCTCCAACAGATTGGCCTTTGCAACATTTTGGTCATGGCCCTTAGCCAATTCATTGCGTCTGCGCACGTCTGACTCGATGCGCAACTTCACGATCAAGTCTTCAAGATTCATCTCATTTTGCTTGTGCTTAAGGTAGCTCTTGAAGTCTTTCCAGTCGGGTGGAAGTTTTTCAATGACCGTGCCCGGCGTGAAAGCTTCAGGCAGGGCCATTCCCTCGGCGGCAAGGTCGTGAATGAAGAGCTGGAACTCTTGCACTTGGTCCATTATTGGTCGGGAGTCGACCATTTTGTAGTCCAAGTACTTGGCTATTACAAATTTCTTAGTACCTCGCATCATCACTACGGTACTTCTTATCTAGCATTTCCCACACTTGTTTTGATGTGGGAACAGTACAATACACGTTGTAGAGACTATCATCTAAAGCACTTAAAATAAAGCTTTTACAAAGATAGTCTCCTTTGCGCCAAACGTCATACTCGACGTACATCTCGACACGTGCCTCGTCCTCGCTTGGCAGGGTTGGCTCGTTTTCCTTGAGGAAGTTCACGACGCCCAATGTTGTTAGGTAGAACAATATTTTCTGTTGCCATCTCTTGAAATCCGTTCCTGTGAACTTCGATGGCTTCTCGGCGGGTGGCATCATCCTTGGTGCCATTGGTTCCGAGTTTGTCCCATGAAAGGGACCAAATCTGTTGCCCCCTAGGAGCTAACAATTGGGTGGGACACAGTACCCCCCATAGTTGCGTGGAGCATGGAGGCCCCCACATTTGTGCCGACCCCGAAGGATCCAGCACCCGTGCCGACCCTGAAGGATCCAGCACCAGTGCTGCCCCCGAATGAGCTAGCACTCGTGCTGACCCCGAAGGGTCCAGCACCCGTGCTGCCCCTGAAGGAGCTAGCACTCATGTTGACGCCGAAGGATCCAACACCCGTGCCGTGCCCGAAGGCCCCGACACTCGACCCAATGAAAGATCCAATGGAACCACTGAAAGTGGAACCGACCGATCCACTCGAGGTGAATCCGGAAACCGTCCCAAAGAGGTTGTCAAACACCCAAGGGGTTGTTGAGGAAGAGGTTGAGAAGCCAGGAGTCGGGATCATCGTTATGTCCGGCGACGTATTGGCGGGAGCGATGGGGGACACAGTGGATGGAACGGCGGTAGACGGGTCAGTCGACATCTCCAAGCAAATGTGTTGATTTAAGTTCACTTGGTGTGTAAACTCCTTTAGTGGCAAGAATATCTCGTCTTGCGATTGTTGTGGAAACGAGATAGACAAATCTTGTCGGGCGAAATTACAATGGAAAATAAAACAAAGAAATTACACAGAAACAACTGAAAACAAAAAATTACACGGAAAAACTTGTGGAAAGTGGTAAGCCGAGTCGATGAGTCATCTTTCCGCAAGACGAGATACGCCTCGGTAGTGCTCCCGGTTTGGCGTGTCGTCCCCAAAGATAAAACGGCTTCGTCTCTAAAGTAGCAGCACCGCTAGCAACAGAGCTCCAGCGAACGGGAGTAAGGCGGGGGCAGAGCTTCGACGGGGAAGATTATGCAGAGAGGGACAGAGCGTGTATGCAAGATGCTTGTGTATGTTCTATGTAGAATGCAATGGATGCATGCCTATATATAGGCCAAGTCCACCTGCAGGGCATTGATAGAGTCAACAACAATTATGTGTGTCATGATGGCTTAACTGTAACCGCCGGGGGTTATTGACTGGTGCACTAGCCAGTGGGAGCTGAAAAGACACGATGCACCTAGACATGCTACACGACGGGATACACCATGGACCGTCGGGGTCCATCGGGGACCTTTTGTCTCCCGTTATGCGTCGGGGTCCAACAGGGACCTTTTTACTCCCGTTGTGAGTTGGGGTCCAGCGGGGACCTTTTGTCTCCCGTTGTGCGTCGGGGTCCAGCGGGAACCTTTTGTCTCCCGTCATGCGTCGGGGTCCAGCGGGACCATGACGTGGACCATGACCCGTCGGGGATAGCGTGGAGTTTGGGGTGGTCTAAAAAGAACAAGCGAGGCTCGAACCACGCTCAACGGCCAGCTCCAAAGAATAGCCCAAAGACCACCCAAAGACCAATTGCCAAGATCCAAGGCACCCGACACCCGGTGCACGGGTCACAGGTCATGGTGCGCGGGTCGCGGGCGGGCGGCGGCGGCGCGCGCATGTGAGCTCTGTCACCCGTCTTATTCCACGATAATTATTACATATGATAATTCATCTGATTAAATACTTCATCAAAGAAGTTTATCATCCCCGATGTAGGATAATTAACACCTAGTTATTTAATCCCTTAATCTTTTCATATAGCTCATTTCTAGCTTTATTGTGACCAACTTTAATATATTATTTCTCACTCACCGGGAATCGGATTTGAGAAAATGAATATACTACGGTCATCCACTCAGAACGTAGATCAACGTTATTGCATTTAATTTCACAAAATTAAATGTCTTGTAACATTTATTATTAGTCAAAAATCATTTGACCAAGCACGATTCCAACAGAACCGCCCCCACTAGACGAGTATTGGCTACCCATCGTGTGCTTTGTGCGCTTCGAGGTCGAGCCCGTGCTGGACTGGACACCGCCGGCCCACCTTGCCTCATCTTTGATGACCTCCCAAACATCGACATGTTTCAATTCTTTGCCGGTGTCGTCGAAATAAACTCGCAAAGTCGATCTCAGAATGTCGGCTCCCATGGCTCCGCTTTGGTAATGAGCCGCTTCAGTCTTGTAGATGCCGCAGAATTTTTTGACCTCTCTGTCGACTCAGTCAAAGTGAGCGCGGAGCATCTTCAATGTGTGGCGGCGGGACCCCTTCGGCTTAATCTCGTTGTAGGCCTCGGTGACCTTTTCCCAGAAGCACTTCCGTGTTTGTTGATTCCCGACGATGGGATCGTACGAGACGCTGATCCAGGTGTTGCACACAGCCATCGTGTCCTTGCGGCTGTACGGATGCCGGCCTACATCCTCCTCCTCGGTCGCCTCCGCCTCTTCCTCCACGGCGTCGAATGCACTGGAACTTCCACCGCCTTTACCTTCCTTCCGGGGTGGGTTCATCCGGATAATCCTCCATAATTTGGGATAATCCATGTGAATACCTCGGGGCGGAGGGACGAGCGTATGCATCCACATCAAAATTGGGTGGTTGGTACCCCGCCGGAGTCGACGAGCCTTGGGTGCCCGGCGTCGACGAACCAGAACCCGAACCCGAACCACCCAATACATTGTACATGCTCCCTCAGTCGCCAAACGCGTTGATGTCAAACCCGCCGGAGCCGCCACCGCCAGAGTTTCCGTCGCCGGACATTTTTGTGATGAAAATTGGAGAGGAAATGGAGATGATTTGGGAAGAATAGATGTGTGTGTAATGAGGATGAAATAGGAGTATTTATATAGTAAAAAACGGTCAAAAACGGTAATATTACCGTTTGATTTTTTATTATTATTATTATTTTTAATTTGAATTTTTTTTTAAAAATTTATTTATTGCGTCATCGTGACGAAGCCCACTCGCGGGCCGGCGAGTGGGCGTCACGCGTGGTGCCAGTGCGCACCACGTCGCGCGGGCGCGTGGCGAGATGGCTCGCCATCAGTCTCGGTGGGACGGGCGTCTCGGCGGGATGGTGACGAGACGGGACGTTGCAACGCGTCCCGCGTCCATCTCGTCTCGCCCGAACCGGACAGAACCGAACCGAACCAAAAAATCAAAAAATCGGATTGAATTTCAAATTTTGATTTGGTTTGGTTCGGTTCGGATATTCGGTTTTCAATTTTTTGCCCACCCGTACATCCTGGTCATCGTCTGGTTGTTAGAGTATATCGGATACTCCGATATATCGATCCAACACTCAACTACCTTGATGTACTGCTCCATGACGTAGTCCATACGCTTCATGGCGTACTCAGTGTTCTCCTCGTCGGCTCAAGAGCGGAAGGTAGCATGCAACTCGGCTCCATCTAATCGACCTCGTAAGAGTCGGTGTTGAAGAACGGATCGAACTTCACCTCTGAATCAAAGGTGGATCTTACAGATCTAGGAGTCTCAACGCTGTAGTTTTCGTGGCCGGGCCAACAGGCTCCGCCGCCACCGCAGAACATCGGCATACCGTCGCCGACACTGTTCGGGTTTGGGAAATTGTTGGGATCCATATTTGATAAGAAAAGAGAAGAGAAGAGAAGATGAGTGGATTGTGCTTGTGATTATGAAAGAAAAAAGTGGATTGAGGGAGTATATGTAATGTTTGAAAAATTATAAATAAAAAGAAAAAAAGAAAAACACGTGCATCATCCTCATCCATGGGCCTGCAATGGCGACGAGGCGCCGGACGAGAGTCGGGCGACCCGTTGTCCACAGTCAAACTTTTGTCTGACCCGCTCGTCCGTCCACCTGCAGTGGTCAGACAAGGACGATGCAGAGGCCTCGTCCAAACGATTTTCAAACCATTGCGGATGCTCTAATAACGGAATAGAATAGTCGATTAATCGGCTAAGGAATTAGCCCAAATCCTAATCGATTGGTATCGGTAAACAAAAAATTGTTTATAAAGCAATACTCTCTCTTGCCCATAATAAAAACCTTTACATGAATATTAATAGCATTTAATAAAGTATGAGAGAGATATAAATTTTTTTTATTAAAATATTATTAATAGATTCCACCCAATTAGACTATTAGAGTGAAAAATTTTACCATAAAAATGGACTATTTATGAGATGTATCAAACAAAAAATTCCATTTTTATAGGAAGAGAGTAGCTTATTTTAGAACGATTTATTCTATTCTTCGAATATAACTAACCGAATATTGGTTATAATTAGGGGTACGAAGGTAAGAAAATGTTGGTGTAAGAAAACATTGTACCAATATTATTTTAGAACTGTTTATTCCTTACTAAATCTATTCACGATTCCATCTACAATTCGTCAATTTAAAGCAAAACAATAAAACTAAGAACTAACAATAACCTTTATTTTATGTACTAGTATTTCTTTTGTGTCCAAAGCTAATTTCTATGGAGTTATATGAAAGGAGACATTTTAATACTATAATATTTTTTATATATCAAAAAAATAATAAACAAATTTTAGAGGAAAAAAGAAGTACATGTGGCATATAAAGAAGTACATGGTTTTATAAGAAAAGTATTGTTATCGAAAAATTCTAATTCCTCATAATAAGTATGATTTCAAAGAATGTAACTTTTAATATACTTCTTACTTTTCTGTATTTGAAAATATTATGAAAATTGTTAAGATTTTGAACTTATATCAATCAATTAAATTTAACCAAGTAATTAAAATTATAATGGAATGAACCAATTGACGTAATAATAAGTATACTAATATTTTATTAATGAAATAATAATATTAATCATAATCATACAATCAATAAATTTAAAATTATAATATTAAGATTTTTAGTAAACTATTAATTAAAGCATAAAAATATTAATTACCATATTATTATATTTATTATTATAATACACAATTTTAATAGTTAAACTAAAATTTACTTAATAAGTTATTAGTTTATAACAAATAATAATATTAAATATGATAATCAACATCATAATAATAATAATTATTATTATAATCATAGTTGTTTGTCGGTATTATAATTGAATATATTTATAATTTTAAAATTTTATTCTTTCTTAAATTTTGAATTGTTCCTTAAAAATAAAAATTTTAGAATCTTTCTATTTTAAGACATGAACCTTATAATCCAGTAACTCTACTTTCACTACTTTTTGTCTTTCTCTCTCTTACTTTACTCATTTTTCCTTCCTCTATTTTACTTTACCAATTCTTCTCATTTACCTTATCAATTACTATGCATTAAAACTCAAACCGTTCAAATGTTTTATTTTTTTGAATATGGAGGGAGCAATGATTCTCCATTTATTCTTACATACCTCAAATCTCCAATTTACTAATGTGAATTGACATCTTATTAATTTAGTTATGATTCAAAGTGTTTTATTGTGTTTGGCGTTTGCGGTCAATTAGTTTCTTACTAAATATCTCGAAGGCCAATTACTACGGCACCAATCAAATTTGAAAATATCTACGGCACCAATCAAATTTGAATTGATATTTTCGTACACATACTTTAATGAGATAGTTACATATCTTTTCAATGTCAATGTTGTGACATTTTCGTAGAAATACTTTAATGATATAGTATGTCAATGTTGTGACATTTCGTAGAAATACTTTAATGATATAGTTCAATATCTTTCGAATGTCAGTGTTGATAGGTTACGCCGAGCAACTCAAATGAATCATGTGATTCATAATTTTATTCATTAATATTTTCTTAATTAATTATTATTTTATAATACAATAATGATAATAACAGTTACATTAAAGTTATTTATTAATTAATTACATATATTAGCAATTAGTAGAATAATTGAAATTATTACTATTGCAGTTATAGTTTTATTTATCATTTGGTGTGATTAATAATATAAAACTATATTAAGATTTCTTAGTTAGAGTATATTTTAATGGCCAAAGACTTTAGTCTATTTTATTAACTAATTGGATTGAATATCAATCTTTGAGAAAATATATATTGACTAATAAATAATGGTATATGATTTTTTCAAAAAATTATTACATGTATTTCTGTACATATCAATAATTGAAGGGGAATTTATTATTAGATTTTTTTAAGCGTTGATAGATGCAATTTGTGGATGTATCCATCAAAAGGTCATTTTTTATTAGGGGTGTCGAAACAGGTACCCGCATATACTTGCACCCGATTTAACCCAAAAACCTAGTCTTGATACCCGTCCCGTTACATATTGGGTAATACCGATACTCGAGTCGGGTATCCCATACCCGAAGTTACGGGTACCCGACCCCGACATGGCTATTTTTTAATTGTACTCCATATTATAATATTTAATCGGCACACTTTCCAAAATCTAAATTGCAAAGCAAACGAATCTATATATAATAGAGTATATAGACATAGGGTTAAAATGTATATCCAATCCAAAACTAAGATCAATCCTACCATTAGATCTTAAAATGAGTGGATGAGATTAAAACTCACGTATTTCAATAAATAGTACTCCCTCCGTCCCTGCTAAGATGACACATTTTTAGCTAGTATGAAATTTCAGGAGTTGTTAGTTAATGTGTTTAATTGGAGAGATAAAAGGTGAGTGCAAATATTAAATGGAGAGAGAAAAAATGGCTGAGTGTATTAATTGGAGACCGAAAGTTTCCAAAAGTATAAATGTGTCATCTTATTTGGGACAAACTAAAATGTATTATGTATGATATATGAAAGTGTTATATTGCTAACTCAATACTTAATTGTAAACTATAATTAAATAATAGTCATTATATATTCAAATCAAGTGCCTAGATCATCACCCTCGGAATGTCAATACAATAAAAAAAACGTCAATAAGGGTATTAAGGTCAATTTACAACAAATTAGTTATAACTAACTTTTGAAAAATATCCAATAACTTTAAAACGCATATGACTTTCTAGATTTAAATTATGTTTTCGCACAGTATATATCAAATTAAAGATAATTTCATAGGGATTCTAACGAGATCTCACTTGCATATGTTCTGATGTCAGAATTTGATTTTTTTTTAAATTTTCAATTTTTTCGTACAACAACAAATGTCACCATAGTATATAAAATATGTCAATATAATACATGTAGAATCTCAATATAAGCAATGCGTTAACATTCTCAAAGCATTGGGTTGATATTTTCGAAACACTATATTCACATTTTCATCCAAAACCCTAATTTGGTAGTTTTTTTTCATCTTTTTCGATTTAATTAATAAAAACAAAAATTACACGTGACAAAGTTTTGACCATATGATTTCTAAAATCCTATGGTCTTAAATTAATTGTAGCTAGTAATTAAATGATGAGTTAGCAATTGATCATTCCCCATACGAAATCGTATATCACAAGTCAACTCAAAAGACTTATTACAATCTTTAATATCAAATGCATAGTTTTTAATAATAAATTAAATTATATTAGATCTTTTAATAATTAAAAGAAACAATAATCTTGATTTGAGTATGATCACAAACAATTACTAATTTCTATGAATTGTGATTTTTTTCACGACTCTACTATATAGTAACTAAGATAATTTTATAGTATAATTCAGATCTGGTAATATAATCACAAACAATATTTAATTTTGTGAAGTATGAATTTTTCGACGACTCATATATAATTTAAAAAATTGGAACTTGCACTATGCTTAAGAAAAATATTCGACCAAATGATACTATCACTCGACACTTAGGTGCATATATGGATAATGGGCTCTTGATAAATATGATGACAATTAATGATTATTTAGAGCATCTCCAATGGCGGCGTCGCGTAGGCACGTCGATTTTTTGCGGACGCCGGTGCTGACGCCGAACCATTGCAGCCGGCGTCAGCGAAACAACCGTCAAAATCGGCGCACCTACGCCGATTCTTGGACTGACGCCGACTCTCACGGCGCCATTGTAGGCCCCGAATCGGCGTCAGACCGGCGTCAGAATTTTATTTTTTAAAAAAAAATTTCGACTTCTGGACGGCGGTGGAGCCCGAGGAGAAGACTTATCTTCTCGTATTGCTCTGGAGCATGCGTGAAGAATTGGAGGGGTTTCAGAGGGATACCGGCGGGAGTAGCGGCGGCGTTGGGGGCGACGGAGGCGACGACGAAGGGTTGGGCGACGACGGAGGCGAGGACGGCAGCAAGGAGTGATTTTTTATGTATTTTTTTTGTACTTTTTAATTTTGGTATTTTTTTAAATTATTGTACTTTTTTATAAATTTTAATATTATTATTCAATTTTCCTGTATTTGTCTCGTAAATTAAATTCTGTATGTTGCTACGATTGTAAATTAAATTATATAATTGTTATTAGTGATGTGGATAGGCTATGAGAGGGCTATGAGAGGGCTATTGCATGTCCAGTTGCATGTCCAGATGATGTGGCAGGAGGATTTTAGTGCAGATGATGTGGCAGTGGGAAGGCTATGGGAGGGCTATTGCATATCCAGAACCATTGGAGATGCTCTTATGGAAGTGGACACCGTAATGATATTTTCTTGGAAAATATTGATATTTTCTTGGAATGTGAAATTGCAACTAAGCACAATACTTTATGTCATCATGATAACCACTATTTCTTGTGTCCATTAGTATATATATAAACCTGCTCCCATTATAGGTCTATTTTAGTGTATCTCTTGGGTTTGTGCTTTCTTTGTTTTCTTCTTACCTTTCTCTCTCATCTCTCAATAATTTGATAGCAAGACTCAATTAATAGTGCATTATTATCTTAACTAGTACTCCCTTCGTTTCTTCGTAGTTGAGGCAAAACTTTTCAGCACGGAGTTTAAGAAAGAGATATTGAATGTGTTAAATAAATAGATAAAAAAGTAAGAGGGGGAAAAAAGTAGAGAGAATAAAGTACAAAGTGAATAAAGTAGAGAGAATAAAGTAGGAGAGGGTAAAGTAAGAAAGAGAAAAAATGTACGGGAAATGACTCAACTACAAGGAAACTTCCCAAAATAAAAAAATGACTCAATTATAGAGAAATAGAGGAAGTATAAGAAGTATAACACCTGTGCATTCGCACATATATTAACTTTTTCAAATTTATAAAAATAAAGTAATATCTAGGCATCACAAAATAAAAAAAACTAATTAACTATGTATAAACTTGCAAACATATATTAATTTTACTTATATTCAAATACCATATAATCTCTTATAATTATTAATATATAACCATAATGAATTAATAAACTATTATAATCAATAATAGTAAATCTTTATCACCATATTTTATTTAATTTCAATTCTTATAATCAAAATTTCTTACTCTATATTTTATTTTATTTATACTTGAATAACATAAATATTGTTAATATTTTTTTTCTTATCAAGTTATTTGAATTATCAAATAAAGGTTATATATAGAAAAAATTACAAATTGTAAAATCAACAAAAGTAACCAATATTGTTCAATTTATTAATAAATTATGTTATATAAATAAAAATTTGTGTGAGAAAAAATTATTAAAATTGAAATACTATTTGGACACATATTGTTACTTAGATCGTAGGAAACACAAACTCAAAACAAACTCTCCTTACTATGATACAAACTATTCATAATTAGATAGAGAATAAAATACTATTAAATATGTCATCAATAAATCATTATAAAAATTAATATTAGAAATACATAATGGGCCTCACAAAATAAAAAACTAATAATAAATGTACATAAATTGTATACCTATATAAACCCTAAAGAAGAATCCAATGCCTCCATCATAATTGCCGGAAAAACTTGCCAGCGGTAAATGAGAAACAGAACTACAAAATCTAGCACCACCAACACCACTCATCTTCACTTCCAATTTCTGCATAGCATCTATGTACATAATCAATATTCATTTAAGCAATGTTTATGTGAGTTATACCATGATACTTCCGCTTTTTACTTAGTTGCTTCCAACTTTCATGATTACTGTGAGATATGCCATGATACTATTCAATTCATTTTCCAAAACCTTATCATTTCCACTTCTCCATTTCTCACAAAGAAGAAAAAAATATTTCACTTGCTTAACTTACTATAATCAAGGCTGTTAAGCAATGTTATCTTGTAACGCCCGCCCTTTTATCCCTAAGTCTTTTGAAAATCCAATCTAATAATATATTTTAGTTTCGCGCCTAGCTTTTGAGTGGTGATCGAAAATAGTTCTATTACAATATTTTATATTCTTATAGTGAGGTCCGAGTTTCATATAAAAGTTCGTACACGTTTTAACATCAAGTTTCAACACTATAATAAAAATAAAGTATACTTTCCATGTCCTTCGGATCTTGCTCAATAGTCACGCCTTGAGCCCCGATACTTACACGAAATGATAAGAAGCATGTTAAATCAAGACGAGACGATCGACGAAATCACATCACATCAAGCACGCTTATCAAACGACGGCTCACGTTTTCCAAACGACGCCGTACTTATTAGCTGTCATTTTAGATGACAAGACATAAGATTCTTGCTAAATATAGTAATGGAAATTATGGATGAGACAACTTACCCCAAATGGTAAAAAGTCCCTACACTTTGGACAATACTTTTCCTTCATAATTCAAGCTTATGACCATGTATTTACATGCACATATTTCCTCTATAAATACTACACCCACTCCACTCTTAAACACTTTTGTTCCACCACAAAAATCTTCAAATTAAATGATCTCAAGGTGATGAATCAAACGAGAGCTTGAAGAGGATCCAAATCTCAACACCACCTTTCTTTCCTCCTTTCTCCAAGGTAATCCTTTCTTTCCAAAACTTGGAGAAATCCTTTCTTTCCAAAACTTGGAGAAATCCTTTCTTTCCAAAACTTCTTTTACTTCATAGCCGTTGTCTTACAACATTCAAAGCATGAACATTTAGAGTTTAACATGCCCAACACCATCGCCTTATTCTATGCCGTGAACTTAGGAATCACCAATGCTTATGATTAATTAGTTCATGAACAAACTTTCTTATGCAAATTGTCAATAACTATATTTATATTCTTTACCTAAGCAATCAAGGACTATGAGCTTTTGATAACCATTAAATCAATAATCATAATCGAGCATGAAATGGAAATGAGGACTTAGCTTTTAAGAGTGCAACGATAAGCACCGGACTTCCCGAACGTCGCCGTAGCTGCTCCGCCGGGGCAGCCACCACAGCCGCCGCTGTTGTCCCGGCAGCCACGCACGCGCGCAGCTGCCCCACGGCGGCGACGACAGTACAGCGGCGGGAGCAGCCGCCTCCAGCAGAACAGAGGGAGACCGAGAGAGAAAGAAAGAAGAAGGAAGGGAGGCGGCGGTGCTGGAAGCCAGCCGGCGTCGACGGCAGGGGCCGCCTCCGGCAGAACAGAAGTCGAGAGGGATGAGATGTTGAGGGAGAGTGAGGCAACGTTTTTTTTTAGAGCATCCACAATAACCGGCGTCACCACCGCCACGCCGATTTTTCGCCCACGCCGGTTTGACGCCGAACCATTGGAACCGGCGTGGGCGAAATCGGCGTCAAAATCGGCGTCGCCATGCCGATTCCCGCGCTGACGCCGGTTCCGACGCCGATCCTCACGGGCGCCATTGTGCGTCCCGGATCGGCGCCAAACCGGCGTCGGATTTAGAGGGAGTCAGGCTGACTCTTTTTGCAAATACAATTAGGGATCCACTTTTTGGATTTATTAGGGCACCCGCAACGCTGTGCCGTTGCGGTTCCTATGCCGTTCCGGCGGAACGGTTCCGCGGCGGCACGTGTTGCGGGGTGCGTTCCGTCGCCGTTCCGTGCCGTCGTCATTCCTATGCCGTGCCGCGTTCCGTTCCGAAGGAACGCGGAACGGAACGTTCCGCCACGCGCCGAGGCTACGTGGCGGCCTCCCATTCGACGCGTGAAGCCCACTCGCTGCCCCGCGAGTGGGCTTCGTCCGGTGACGCAATAATTCATTTTTTTTAAATTCGAATTTAATAAATTTTTTTTTTTTGGCAACGGTAATGAGACCGTTTTTTTTATATCCGTTTTTTATATATTTTTTAATTTTTATTTTATTTATTTACTCTATAAATACTCCTATTTCATACTCATTTCAATCACAAACACACATCTATTCCTCTCTATTTCCACCCCAATTTTCATCTCAAATCAACTATATTTTCCTTCTCCCAAATTTAATCAAACTAATGGATCCTTATGAACAAATGCGTCAAATATTGGAACAATCACTTGAAGAAGATCGACGACGGGAGGCGGAAGAAGCCGCGCCGCCCCAACGACGCTCCCGTACGTACATCCATCGTAACCGGGAGGAAGCCGCCGCAAGGTTAGTACGCGACTACTTCTGCGATAACCCGGTTTGGGGAGATACGTACTTCCGTCGCCGTTTCCGCATGGGGAAACCGTTATTTCTCCACATCGCGAATACTTTGGCAGCCCGGGAAGAGTTCTTCCAGGAAGGGTTCGACGCGGTCGGCCGTCCCAGCCACACGACGCTGCAGAAATGTACTGCAGCAATCCGCCAGCTTGCGACTGGACAAACGGACGACATGTTCGACGAATACCTCCACATCGGAGACAGCACTGGGCGAATGTGCTTGCTCAAATTCTGCCAAGGCGTCCGGGCAGCCTTCACCGACGAATTTCTCCGAAGGCCAAGCACGACCGATTGTCAGTTCCTGTTCAACCTTCACGAAACAGTGCACGGATTCCCCGGGATGCTCGGCAGCGTCGATTGCATGCACTGGCAATGGAAGAATTGCCCGGTGGCGTGGAAGGGGTCCTACACGAGCGGCCACAAAGGCACCCACCCAACCGTTATACTTGAGGCCGTTGCCGACTACCGCCTTTGGATCTGGCACGCGTACTTCGGGGTCCCCGGGTCGAACAACGACGTAAACGTGCTCCACCAGTCCGACCTCTTGACCGAAGTTTTGGATGGTAAAGCGCCGGCCATCAACTTCGTCGCCAACAACCGGCTTTATAAAATGGGGGTACTATCTCGCCGATGGCATCTACCCGAAGTGGCCTACCTTCGTGAAGACGTGCAGTGGGTCTGCGAACCCAAAGCAGACTCTTTTTGCGCAGAAGCAGTAGGCTGCTCGCAAGGATGTGGAGAGGGCGTTCGGGGTTCTCCAAGCGCGCTTCAACATCATCAAAGCCCCGGCTCGTACGTGGTTCATGGAAAACATGGTCGACATCATGTATACGTGCATAATCTTGCACAACATGATTGTCCAAGACGAAGGACCCGAGGCGGGAAATTGGTTCGACGACGAATCCCCCGGAAGCTCAACCGCAAGTAGTCCGCCTCGAAGTGGAGCGCATCCGTCTATACAAGAACGGTTATCTATTCGTGCAAGGACACGCGACTCTAGTGCCCACACCCAACTCCAACATGATCTAATTGAGCACATTTGGGCAAATTTTGGCGGATGAAATTATTAAAATTGTGTACTTTTATTTTTTTAGGATTTTAATTGTGTGCTTTTTATTTTTTTACGTTTAAGTTGTAATTTTTTTTAATGTTGTGTGTTTTTTAATAAAGTGTGTTTGTTTTTTAAAGTGTGTTTATTTAAATTGAATTGGGTTGGAAATAAAAAAAATGAAATTGAATGAATAGTAATTTAAGGAACGGTTAAGGAACGGGGGGTTGCAGGTTCCGTTCCTTAGTTAAGGAATGGAGTAAAAAAGTACAGTGGGGCCCTCAAATAGTGGTCTAAGGAACGGTATAGGAACGGTATAGGAACGGCGTTGTGGATGGCCTTAGTTTAAGTTGGGCTCCTCTTTATTATGGGTCAAAAATGGAAAAATAAGAGTGAGTTGGATTTTTATTTATCTTTGCTTTGGGGTCTAAGTGAAAGAAGTCTTTTATTTACTTAATTGTTGGGTTTGATGTTTTATTTGGTTTGTTGAGTCGTTTGAGGTGTTTAAATAATTAATCTTATGATTAATTATTTTCTTTAGTTGTATCCCTAGATTTAATTAATACTTTACCTTTTTAATTAATTTCTTAAAGATAGGAATGTATGAGCTCTATGAACTCTCTCCCAAATAATTCAAAATTATTTTAAAAGTCTCTTGTAAATTAGAGAGCCATAAGTTTAATGGAATGAAGTTATGTTGACCGAACCTCGAACATAGGATGCATATTCCATGTAGGATCATTTCATGTCATGCACCTTATATATGTTCATAAGACTAATTGAATGAATATCCTCTTTTAAGAAGGGTTTGTTCGTGGAGTTTGATTTCCGAGGTCGAGCTTGTAGAGTTTTACTTGGAAGCTTTGAGGTGGGCTTTATATCCAACACATTAAGTGTGGATAAAATTATCAAATATATGAAATGATTTTTGTTTGATAAACTCGCACTTACTTTCTTTTCAAATGTTATCGTGCCATAAATTATTTGTTTTATGATGCCTATCTGTTTGGTGATGCCAAATGAATGAACAAATCGAATTCGGACTCCAATAGGACCAAGATCCTGTTCGAGTTAGTGTACACAAAGGAATGGACCGTGAGTCATCGTAAGGGTTGGTCGGTCAATGTGATCGTGGAAGGTGGCCACATTCCCGACACACAATATACCATCAGATATGGCGGATTGCTGGAATGAACTTAGTCTGATCAGACGAACTTTATGAAAATGAACTTAGTAAGCTCGGTCCTTTAAGAAAACCCCCGTTTGTTACTGTGATGGCATGATAATGATAACTTTTATTATATATGTGTAACTTTCGGCAATGTGTCCACTGAGTACCCCGTACTCAACCATGTATATATTTCTAAACGTGCAGGTTGAGCAGCGATGAAATAGTGGCTGAGTAGAATTGGTGGTCGTATCATCTCTTATGTAGGATTCTCGTGGCATATGTCTTCACACATATGGCCATGTGTTTACGACTTCTTCCGTTGTGCACTGTTTTAGTATTTTGTACTAGATGGGTGATAAGAACAATGGTTAGTGACGAGTGACCTATGATAAACACTCCTTTGATCTTTCATCGATTTGTGAACCTCTTTTTATCTTATTGAGAAGTGTTTGTGTGTCTTATTGTTAATTCTTTCATCCCCTTCTATTCCCTCTTCTTAATCCCCTCCCTTAGTTATGATTCACCGAGCAATGCTAACATATCTCCTTAATTTAGGCACGAGGAACCCGAGTATGATCCTGAAAATAGTTAAGAAATTGACATCAGTAGCAAGAATTAGAAAAATACTATCAAGATAAAGTAGCGAAGTTTGTGAAGTTTGTTGGATAAAGTTGCACTACCTCTTTTGTGAAGTCTGTTGGATTAAGTTGCTTCAAAGAATTCACATGTCTATAAGCTTGCTGGTGTCTTAGTTCGAAATTCAATAGTGTATGTTTTCATCAGCTAGCCAATGACTTAGTATTATATTTATAGCCATAGATTTGAGTGAGAAACATTAATTTTATACTGACATTCTCTTCATCATTATTTTGGCCATGAATCAGGCGGTTACATCATTTTTTTAATGCAGCCTAAATACCTCATTTTAATTAGTGGAGAAATTGTTCCAAATTTAACGCTAATTTGGCCATGAATCTCCAAATTGAATTATATCAAAACATTCACGTTCTCCTCATTATTTTCTGGGCATGGAATCTTGACCGTTACATTTCTCAATGGCTATTACTCCCTCCGTCCCAGAATAAGAGTCGCTAATTTTCATTTTGGGTCGTCCCCCATTAAGAGTCACTCTTCATTTTTACCATAAATGGTAGTAGGCCTCACATTCCACTAACTCACTCCACTCACATTTTATTATAAAACCAATATAAAAATATGGGTCTCATATTCCACTAACATTTTCAACCAACTTTTCTCTACATTTCTTAAAACTCGTGTCCGGTCAAAGAGCGACTCCTATTAGAGGACGTAGGGAGTATTATACACTAACTTTGAATTTAATCTTATTGGAGTATTACACATTCAAATATAGAATTGATTTTGTAGTAAAGATCAAGAAATCAGTCTTATTGTGAGCAACTACCGCATGAAGCATCAATAATTGATTATTTAGTAAACACAGTCAGTTTTACAAATTGTAATTTGTAAGAGCATCTCTAAGGGGAAAAAAAAAGTAAATTGGGAAGGTATATTTCTCATTTACCTTCTTAAAAAGGTACTTATACCTTCTCAAAAAGTAATGGGCTCCAAGAGAAGAAGGTAAATGAAAAAGGCAAATAAAAATAACTAACTATTTACCTTTTGTTCCGAGAAGAGGTAAAGATATCTTCTCAAAATGAAAGAAGGTATAATACCTTCTCAAATACCCTTTCCCTTGGAGAATGAAATTTTATATAGAAGAGGTAAATATGGTAGTTATTTTTCTTTACCTTTTCATTTACCTCTTCCATTGGAGATGCTCTAACAGTAGTTGAGTTCAAAAGCTAAACAAATTAATTGTTAATCTATTTAAATGAGGGAACATCTTTTTAGGTCCATGAACTTTGTCAAAGTATCATTTTAGATCCGTGAACTTTGAAAATATCATTTGATGTCCGTCAACTATGAGTTTATATCAATCGAAGTACTTTTTTACTATTTCCAAGTTTTTTCGGACGAAAATACCTTCAATAACTTCAAGGGTGTATATTTTTACTAAACTTATCAAATACTCATATTTTTTATAAATAACTTTACTATATATTTTTGATGAATTTTCTAAATATAATTTGACCTTCAATATTATCACTCAATTTTGTGTCATGCAAGAAAAGTTCATTCTTCAATATTTTATAATTAAAAAATTTTAAAATATTTTTGAGGTATGAATACTCGTAAAAATTAATGTCAAAATCAATAGACAATATTTTATAATTATAAAAACTCGTCTTTTATATGTGTATAGATAGATAGATTTATTTGAAAAGCTATTATTCTAGTGGACCATTTTTTTTCTCCAATAATTTCTGATATGCAAAAGAAATAAAAATAATAATTACACAGTCATCTCACAATTCCCTCCAAAAGAGTATCAACGTCTTATCATCCAACTGGTAATTTTTATTAGTATAGAACTATAGATAGATGCAACGGTGAAATTTGCGTTGTATCCTTGATGCAAAACAAGCTTATTCCTAATGCAATATACTATATGGAGTACTTATTAATTTTGTTATGATACAAATATACATAAAATTTAATGCTACAAGTTTAACAAGACCAAATTTTTTTAACTTGAAATAGAAGTAATAATTAGTCAATGAGTGTAGGAAAATTATGAAGAAGCGATATCATATCTACTGGAAAATTATGAAGAAGCGATACTTACATTCTAGAGTTAACCGTCAGAACAATATGATGATGTGAAAATGACCGGAAATATCAATTAGTATTACGTAATTACCCATTTTAATTAAAATTAGTTATTAATTAGTACGATTTTCTTTCTACGTGGCTGGTCAAAATTATTTATTTCTGATCAAGTCTAAAATTGATTAAAATAAATTCGAGCACGTGATTAAATTATATATTTCAAAGTCAAATGTTTACAATCAAATATAATTTTATTTTTATAAATATAATATCTTTGCAAACGTTGTAACCCCGTATGTATGACTAAAATTGGTCCGTTGTAGAACGTTGTAACCCCGTATATATTCATTTGACTGTGATTTTAATAGAGAATGCAGTTGAAACAAAATAATTCCATATTGTTAACTGCTAATTACTATTAGTATCACGGCCATGCTAGGCATAAATTAATATATTTTTAAAACATTAATTTTTAATTAATTAAACAAAATTAAAATTAAAATTAACAATGAACCATATGAGTACAAATTAACATTGAAGCATAATAAATTTGAAACAATTCACATAATATAATGTTTAAACATTAAATCATGGAGCAAGAAGATAATACCTATCACAATAAAGAATTAAACACAATAGATAATTAGAGCATCCACAATTGGGCGCCCGAAGGCGCCCCCGATGCGTGCCATCGTCCTCCGGCCCGCCATCGGGCATCATTGTGGGTGCCGGACGATGCGACGCCCTAAGCCCACGCCCTATGCTTCGTCCACGGTAGAAGCGGGCCCGATAGGCCATCGGGCGCGCCTTCGTCCGCGCCATCGGGCGCCATTGTGGGCGACGCGGATGATGGCGCGCCCGATGACACGCGTTTTTTATTTTTTTTAATGCTAAATTCGAAAAATTTGTTTAAATACCCCCTACCCCACCTTCATTTGTAACATTTCATTTCACGATTCCACTCTCGAAACTCACATTTACTACGAAATGGATTCAAGTCCCAATAGTCCGATGTTTGGGGGTGATGCGCATTGGCCGGGTACAGAACCTGACGAATATCGGTCGTTCGACGCCAACGCGCAGTACGATCCCGAATTCAGTACGGATTCGTACGGTTTGTCTGACATGGAGCCGTCTCCAACCCGACCCATCGCCCCCTCCGCCGCTGCCGCCCCCGCCAGAAAGAAGCGGATCCGGCACCGAGCGTACAAGGTGCCATCTCCGGAAATGAATGAAGAGTACGCCCCCGGGAGGACGAACTACCAACCGGATGAAACTCTCGTCTTGGCGAGGTGTTGGGTGGATATTTCGGAGGATCCGGTATTCGCGAACAACCAGAAGCAGCTTGCGTACTGGGAGCGCATCGCAGAGCGCTACAATGAGGCGAAGCCGTCGAGCGCGTACAAGCGTCATAGGGAGCAGCTCCGCAAGCACTGAGACCAGGTGAAGAAGCAAGTCAACCTGTTCTCGGCGGAGTACGAGAAGTGCTCGAGGGAGCAGGGAAGCGGCGAGAGCTTGAGCGATGTGCGCGATAGAGCGCTGTTGTCGTACCAGTCCATGTACGGTGACTTCAAGCATTTCAACATCTGGGCGCTCTTGAGGGACAAGCAGAAATTCCAAGGCGGAATTCTGCACACCGGTGCGACAAAGAGGACGAAGACCACCGAAGCTGGTGGTTACACGAGCAGCGAAAGCGGAACTTGTCCTGTGGACCTCAACCAGACGTACGCGAAGGATGAGAGTTCCGACACACCGATGTGCTCCCGGCGTCCCATAGGCGTCAAAGCTGCGAATAATAGGGGGGAGGCGACGGCGACATCATCCTCGACCGCCGCCGCCCCATCGCCGATCCCGATCCCGACCCCGAGCCCGACGGTCGCCGCGTATGTGGAGTTGGCAACAGCCTCGATGGCGCGGACGTTGTTGCAGACGCACAAGGCCCTCGAGAAGTGTACGGACCCCGCCAAAGTCGAATACCTTCGGGGGGTGATCGATGTGTTGCGCCGGAAGTTGGAAACTTCGTAGATTAGCCAACTTGAATCGTGTAACTTTTGTTTAATAAATATAGTCTTCGCCGGTTTTTATTTAATCGTTACGTTTTTTAATTAGTTTGCATTATATATTTTGAAAACATTTAAAGTAATTAATTAAACAATAGTAAAACCTATAGGGTGCGACTTAGGGCGTCCCATAGGGCGCCCCACTACAGGTGGAAGGGTAGGAGGATAAAAAAGATGACGTGGCGGTGCATAGGGCACGCCTTAGGGCGCCCCATTGCTAATGCTCTTACTCATCATTTTTAAAACTTCTTTATACACTACATTAACTTTAAAATTAAAATCTAACATCACTATAAACTGAAACCTACAATTCTTCACAATTCATCACTCTTTCAATAAAAATAAAGACAAATTAAATTATACATTAAATTTACCAATAAAATAATCCTTTCATATGACTCAATCTACTTATAGATATGTATAAAAAAATTAGCCAATTATAATTTCAACATAATTTTTTTAACATGGATCAACTATAATGTAACATAGATGGAGTAAAAATCTAATCATTACTATTGAAAAAAATTATAATTATTAAAAACAAAAATAAAGAAAATAGTGGTAAGATAAATCTAAAAAAGAATACATTAATGAATAAAAATGGACGGAAAGAAAATGAAAAATATAGTTAAGAAGAAAAAAAAATACGTACCAATAAGTTCATATAATATTAAAAACAAATATGATGTTGTATCAAAATTGATATATAAAAATGAATGAAAAAAACAAAAAATATAATTAATAAAATAAAAAGGAATGAAAACATAATTAAAAAGAACAACATTAGCCAACCAAAGAAATTGAGGAAGCCTCGAGCTCACTGAGCAGGGTGTGGAATGGTTACATGGCGTCAAGCTTTCCTTCTATGATAAGAGCAAAAATGATATGCTTGAATTATAGTATAAGGTAAGTAGGTATGTGTGGATATTCCACATTTAAATGACATATTTATAGGCTAAAAACCCTTTATTATACACAATCATTTTTGTAACTCCCACACATGCATGATCACGTATTTATAAATTATACAAATACTTTTTAAAATATCTTCATTTGTAGCCACACCACTAATTTTAATTTACAGTTTCTCAAAAACTTTTAATTATCGTTTCTACGGTTCTACCCAACGCAAAAATCTCAACTGATAATCTATTTTTACGTTTATCTTAAATAATTCATAATTAATTATCTCGACCTACGATGGCGCCCACTCTTTTATTTGAGCATGAATCTCCATATTCCGTGTAATATTAATTCGCAATTCTTCTTAATATTTTAATTTGATATTTAAATTTAAAAGTTAAATGAATAAACTAATACTTTTTCATAAATGGGAGAATTGAAGCAATCTCCCGTGAACCTCCCACTCACTCCGCATAGGCTTTCATAGTTCACACGATTTTAGCTACCCTTTAATTATACATTTTAAATTTAATATAATTTTTTAAATTAAATAGCAATCTTGTAAATTTCTTCAAAACTCCCTTTTATAAATTCATGTACAAATATTTGAAATGATCACAACCATATTATTATGATAGCTGCATTCGTCAACCGTGAATCAACCTAAAATCCAAAACAACATTATTTCGTTTTTTAAATATAATACAATAAATTAATTAAAATAGTCAAGAAAACAATTGAAATAATAAAACTAGATCATAAAAGTATACAGATTAGAATATATGTTGCATTACTGTTCAATCGACTTATCCAAATGACTACTACATGAGGCATCTGTAATCTGTGATAGTAATTGTTGACCTTCTGAAATGATGGCTCTATATACAGCAGACAAACACAGGAAACTAATTTTTTGGCTAATATTAACAACATTTCAAATTTATATATTGTGCTTGCATGGTTAATTATTTAATCTAAAAATACTAGGAGTACTTATTATATAATGATTTAATGGGCTAAAATGACCAAGAAGTCATAATAGTAATATTATATATATACTAGTATAATTTTATAATTTTCGCCCTAATTTATCGTATAGATAATGCATATATTCAAAACTAAATCAAATGCATAATGCAATTTGAACATATCTAAGTAAATAAATAAACTTATTAAAACTAGTATAAAGATGGTGTGAGTTGACAAAATTATATACATTTGTCAGAATTTAGGCAAAGGTAATCCAATTAGGCGGGACATTGTTTAAATTTAAAGCCCTGAATAAGATAAAGCATCAAGTGAGATGAAATTGCATCTTATAATCACCCCAAAAATATTTGAATATTATCTCCAATATACCTAAATTTGCAATTGTTTGCTCGTCGTGGCAAAATATCGTAATAGGACTAATTAATTGATTAATTAATATCAATTGAAATGACGTACTCATACTATACATGTCCGTCCTCGTGATCTTTCCAAATAAAATGAAATTTCGATAAGAGAAAAACAACCCACCCTCGTGATCGAAATTCAAATAAAACAAGGTTATCACATACAACAGGTGCCCCAATTTCATTATCTACAAAACAAGAATAAATACTCCTACTATGCTATCTACATGTGATTGATCAAATTGAAGATGCTGCTACGCCACATTTGGATAGTTCCCCATCACGCAATCATGCTTCCCGTGAATTTTCCATTTTCTGCACAATTATCTTTCTTCAGGTTCATCATTTTTTATATGATTTCAAACGTCCACATCTCTCATTGCATTCCATATATCTTTCAATTATATTTTCACTGTTATTATTATTAAAGGTTTGATATGTCCGATCAAAACCGACCCCAAATAATTTCCCAACCAAAATTATAGTCATTGGTTTCGAGAGATATTTTTGTCCGTTGGAATTTTTCATTGGTAAATGAATTTAAATTTAGAAGATCGCGCCATTGACTTTTGTAGAGTAGTCAACTTTTTTTTTCATTTCTAACTCATGTAAAACTTTTTTTTAATCAATGTAGAATTTGCGTTTTTAATTAATCATGGTAATTTTTAATTATTTTGCATTGACATATTTAAAAACATTTAAATTAATTAACAAAATAATGGTGAGCATATCAATTTTCAATCCAAAATATATCAATTCTCTTTAACGTTGGTCTCAATTAAAAAAATTAACATATTTTAGTAACAGTTTTATCGTAGTTTCACATCTACAACATAATTGGACATATTAGTTTATAATGTAAAACAACTTAAAGCATCCACAATAGTGACAAATGTTCCGGCGGACATCCCGACGGATACTCCAAAAACACCTCATGTCATGTCATAAGGACATCCCACTGCACAATAGCGGACATCCCCTAGAACATCCCGACGGACAAGCACAATAATAAAAATTCACAAATTAACAATTACAAAATTAAAATTTCGACACGAATACGGAAAAAATGCAACCATTTTATTTAAAAAAAACATACATATTAAAATTAAAAAATAAATACATAGTTCACCCAAAAAAATCATCCTAAACAAAAAAACGATTCAAATAAAGTACATGTTATGCTTTCAATCTGTATAGTTTGCCGCTAGCCGAACGGCCCGAACGGTATGATATGTTTTTGTTTTAGGCCTTTATTTTCGACGATAATACATGCGTTAGAGTTTTTAAAAAAATCGTATATAGAGTTTGCAACGAGTCGTATATATAGAGTTTTTTTAAAAAAATCAGAAAATGGGACGTCCGCCGGGACGTCCGTCGTGTCACCACAATAGCGGACGACCTCTCGTTCGCCGCCGACTTCCGTGTCCGCCTCAAACGTCGTAATAGCGGACGTCCGCGGAGAAATCCGCTATTGTGGGTGCTTGTAGAATGTAAAATTTTTCTTTTAACAACAATACCAATTCAAAAATACTAATATGCTGGTTTTCAAAAATATAGTATGAATAAGATACAATATATTATCAAATTTCTTGATTTCTATGCAATTAGGGTCTCATTAAAGGAAATAAATTTATTTAATGAATGAATTTCTTATAGATATTTATGTAAACTGCATTTTAAATGTCGACGGTCTGTCTCTGTCCAATTATACCTATTAATCTTCTCCGAGTGTTATATTTGTTGGTCAATGCACCTACATGAAGGCTGCGGTTTGACCATAAGCAATTTGGAGATTCAATAATAGAATAAATCAACAAAGTATGCCTTTACCTTATACAGTTAATTAATTGATTCAGTATAGTAGTACCTAGGTTCATAATTCTAATTAGTTTATTAATTCCAGCTTACATTATTTTGCTGCCTATATATATTGCATATCGGTTTCTGGTTTAGCATATACAATTCTTATGTTATGAAGAGAGCAAGGTAAACATATGAACATACCATATAATCTCCTTTTCATTTGATTTTATTTGCTAGTACTTTTAAATCGCAGGCACACTGATTTTATTTTCATTTTGTGTTTGAATCAGATTTTGAGATATGTGCTAGCTATTTCCGGTTATTGTTTAGCAATATATATTCGTGTTTATACTCAACATCAACCAGAGGCAAACAAGGTACAATTCATACATCAATTGAAGTTCCATTTCCGATTATTCTTAGAGAGGTAAATTACGACATTTAAACTTGAATTTAAAGAATATATTAACTTATAATATTGATATCGGACAGGATAGGATGTCTTGTGCAAGGAGCACCACCATATCATTAATCTTGTCACAGACATTGTGTCGCTCCCAAAAGGCCTCAATTCCACGGCAAGCAGCCAACACCGCAATTCCTCTCCGCCGCTTCTCCATCTGCCACTCAGCTGTGACATCTCCGTCGCCTCCCATTGTCAATGGGAGCTCTGCTCTGCAGCTTCAAAAACTGGTGTGTGTTTAATCAAAGTGCTAGTATGATCTAATATTGCATCAACTATAACGTGAGCATGTGCAGGTGATTCCAGAGGAGAGGAGAGAATATTTAGTACAGAAGACTATCCAAAAACTGCAGACAAGCACGGAACAACTCCAACTCATTGACCACCTGCAACGGCTAGGAATCAGTTACCACTTGGAAGATATGATCGACGCCATACTGCAGCTCCAATGCTCTGCTTTCTCCACCGAAGATGACCTCTTCACCACTGCCCTGCGCTTCCGTCTGCTCCGCCAGGCTGGCTTCCACGTCAGCACCGGTACACTAGCTACCTTCAACATATATAGGTTCTATTATACTATTGGAAGATAGATAAGACAAAATATGATAAGAACACACATTGTAGGCCATTTTAGAAGCCCTACAAAACTACCCCTAAGATTATTAATAAGTATGTTTGGTTTTGGTGATCAGATGTGTTGCTGAAGTTTAAGGGCGAAAGCGATAAGTTTAAAGAATCCTTGAGAGACGACACGATAGGGTTACTGAGCTTGTACGAAGCATCACATATGGGGGCTCAAGGGGAAGAAATCTTGGAGGAGGCTATGGAGTTTGCGGAACGATCACTACTAGAGGGTGAGGGTCGGGTCAGTGATGAGGTGGGAGGGGCCTTAAGGGTGCCGAGTCATATGAGGACGGCTAGGTTGGAGGCCAGGCGATTCATCGAGGAATATGGCAACCGGAGTGATCATGATAGAGACCTTTTGGAGCTTGCTATTTTGGATTATAACCATGTCCAAGCTCAACACCAAGCAGAACTTGCTGAACTTACAAGGTCATGCATCTATATTATTAATATTATTGTTATTATTATCCAAATTTCTAGCTAACATCAATGAATATATGCATGTTATAGGTGGTGGAAGCAGCTAGGGTTGGTGGAGAAGTTAAGCTTTGGGAGAGATAGGCCATTGGAATGCTTTTTGTGGACGGTGGGGCTTCTCCCTAACCCAAAATATTCAACCTGCAGAATACAGTTGGCCAAGACCATAGCTATTCTATTAGTCATTGATGATATTTTCGACACCTATGGCAAAATGGATGAACTAATCCTCTTCACCCATGCAATTCAAAGGTTTTAATCTTGATCAACTCATTATTGCATGATAATTTGACAATATTAATGTATTCATTGTTCAAAACAGATGGGATCTTGAAGCAATGGAGACACTCCCCGAGTACATGAAAATATGCTACATGGCATTGTACAACACCACCAACAACATTTGCTACACGGTGCTCAAGGACACCGGCCGGACTGTCCTCCCCTACCTCAAAGCAACTGTAAGTACTGGCAATCAATTTAGGAATCATCTAAGTGTTTTATTCAATTAATTCAATTCTTTGTCATAGTGGATAGACATGATTGAAGGTTTCATGGTGGAGGCAAAGTGGTTCAATGGTGGGAATGCACCAAACTTGGAAGAGTACATAGAGAATGGAGTATCAACGGCAGGGGCATACATGGCTCTGGTGCACCTATTCTTTCTAATAGGAGAAGGTGTAACCGACCAAAACGCCTCACTTTTGAGGCAGAAACCCTATCCCAAGGTCTTCTCCTCGGCAGGGCGAATTCTTCGCCTCTGGGATGATCTTGGGACTGCCAAGGAGGAGCAAGAGCGTGGGGATCTGGCATCGGGCATACCGTTGTTTATGAAAGAGAACAATCTGGCAACAGAGGAGGCAGCGAGAAGTGGAATGTTGGAAGAGATATTCCAACTATGGAAAGATCTCAACGGAGAGCTCATCAACAATAACACATTGCCCTTATCTATCATCAAAGTCGCGCTTAACATGGCACGAGCTTCCCAAGTGATCTACAACCATCAACAACACACCTATTCTTTGAGTGTCGACAATTATGTTCAAGCCCTCTTCTTCACTCCTCTTACTTAGTCTTAATATATACATTTCTCATCCTCTTTTATTTATCTTCAATACTATAGAATTTAATTACCAATATTATTTATTCATTTCAGTAAATGTATTAAAGGATCACTAATATCCTATGCAGTAGTACTAAAATGAAAATGGAATCTTAGTGTTAAATCCTTTGGATTGATGGACTCCTACCTGAATTCCAGTTGTCACCATATTTTTGTCACAGAATATTGGGATACCACTGATTGACTTCATCAAACAGATTTGTGACAACACCATTTCTCTAACCACATTTATATTGTCTGAACATATGTTTACTAATCTACACTTTCCTGGTTATCACTTGTAGAATTCAAAATCTGTGTTAGGCTTCTTTACATTGGATCTGTAACCTTTCTCAAAATCTCTAGGAAGTAAAACATACCGGTTCCTTCTTATAGCATGCAAACTTGCTTCTTGACAAATAGCTGCGATCTGCAATTGTAATCAACAAAGAATTCAGTATCTTGTCAGTCACCAAAGTATGGTAACACACAGAATCAAAGTAAAGTGAGAGCAATATCACTAACCTCAGCAGCACTGATTTTATCAGGTCGGCAGACATAGTCCTCCAAGTCCACCTCGTCACTCAAATTCATTTTAGTAGTGCAAACCTGCCCATAATACTTATAATACCATCGTTTGCCTTTAATTACACTATAATTTAATAATCATAGGAACAAACAAAACTGATTTGTTCAGAGGATTGAGCTTGTATTCTTTTCTTTTACCAATCACACTTGCACCTCTTTATTAGTGAATTAGTTAACATGTAAAAAAGAAAGAGAAAATTCAAAATCAAAATTACCTGAAAGACAAGCCTCTTCTGATGTTTATCAGGCAAATGGAACTCAATTTTACGATCAAGTCTTCCTGGACGTAGAAGAGCGGGATCCAATGTGTCAGCTCGGTTAGTTGCCATGATAACACTTGCATTAACTGATTGGTCAAATTCATCCATCTACATGACAAAGAACCATGATAATGTGAACCAAGTGGCAAACAGAGAGGTAGTAACTATGTCATATGCTTTTTGCTATTCTTCAACTAGATCTATAAAGGAAATATCTCTGTATACAGACTTCAATTTTTCTTCCTATTAATGTAAATCTTAGCATACCTGATTCAACGTATCCATTAAAGTTCGCTGAACTTCTATATCAGCTCCAGTATGACCATCGAATCTAGATGTAGCTATTGCATCAACTTCATCAATGAAAATAATTGCAGGTGCATTTTCTCTAGCAAGTCGGGAAACTTCTCGCACCTTTCTGGGACCCTGGAGATATTAAAACAATCCATTAGGATACATTTCAGTTTGCTTTAACGAGACAGCTCGGGTACACACTGAGGCTAAAATGACAAGTTTGCTTCACCTTTTTCAAGCCATAATTTCTCCCAAAAACGAAGACCATCGATCGCAATAATTAATTTACTGTATATATGTATATAACTGAAAGTGGAAAGTGAAGTATTGATTCTGTCAACTAATGATCCACAGCTAGGCTGTGTGAGATAACTAACATAATCTTGGGGATATTCTAGACCATATCAGATTTGCCAAAAGAAGAGCAAATCACATGAAAAATAAAATATCAATACTTGACATCAGATAGATATATTTTGAAGGAGGATAAGCAATTGACAGGAAGTTTACATTGAACATGTCATCTGATTAATCAGGTATACACAGAGGTTTTCCCAGTTAACCACATAAGTTTTCTCAAGGGATGGTGGGATAACATAAAAATGAACACAAAAAATTAACTGACTAAAATGCTACAGGCAATGCTGCAAAATATTATGTCAATATGGAATTCAAGTATACCTCTCCCAAGTACTTTTGAACAAAATCAGGGCCAATAACCTTAATGAAGGATGCACTAGTCTGATTAGCAACAGCCTTTGCCAGCATTGTTTTGCCAGTGCCAGGAGGACCATATAGCAATACACCACGAGGAGGATCTATGCCAATCTTCTGATATAACTCATGGTGGGCCAAAGGTGACTCTACAGCTTCACGATTTCTTGCTTTTGAATGTCACATCCTCCAATATCCTGATAGAGTCACCAGGAATAAGTCCATCAAAAAAAATGAAGCCAATATAAACAAGACAGTAAAGAACGAATAATAAACTGGACAGATGAGAAAGAATAAAGTACTACTCCACTACTTAAGCGTACGTAAAAACACTCAAGAGTGCGGCCATGAAATGTGTAATCCTTGAGAACTACCATGAAACAGAACCAAACCTATATGACTCAACAAATTATTCAAAAACACTATTGTGCACTACACCAAACTTCATTTAGAATTATACCTAATGTGAATCCTCAGTATAGAGAAGAACATCACACTACCAGCCAAAACATTGATACATCAGCACCGAACCAAGTTAGGTGATAATTGAGAAATATTTCCCATCAACTAAGATTTTTGCTGAGAAACCTATCAGTTTAAATTTGTGCACACTTTACCACTAATACATTTTGCTCTATTAAAAAGCTATTGACATATTAACTCAGTAATGGATAATTCTGATCATCCTTACAAATGCATCTCTTAAAATCAAATTTTAACAGAAGATTTCTAAGTGACGAGATTGATTTGACTTTTGGCATGACCTTAAGTAGTGGTGGAATATTATGAATTTTTTGTATTCCCTGGCACTGACATTTTTTGACATATTGACTCTAGTTTTTTCAATCTATAGAACAGGTTAAAACACAAGCAAGTGAATCGAGCTCGGGCTCACTTCAAGGCTTTCTTGAATATATTGACATAATATTTGACTAATTTGATATGTTATCTTCCTGTTTTTTGAGTACAGTAAATTAGCAATGGCTTTATTATTCAAGAATACATCATATAAGAAAAATCATAAAATAGTGCGTGCAACGAACCACTAAATAGTCAGATTCTACCATCTGCAACTCAGAAACTCCTTCCAACTAAGACAATGCATAAAATCCGATGATTGGTTCACAAAATGTCAACAACGAAAATCATCCTGATAATTCGGGAGTATCCAATTGAAGAAGTCTACAAATTATATTCCAAAAAAAAACTGAATTAAAATTCCCTATTGCTAAGGGGAAAAACCGTAAACAGGAAAAAGGAGACTCACGCTGTAATTGACGTCGGGCCTCTCGGAATGGCTGAGAAGCGAAATGCTGGAGTCGGCTCGGGCGGGGGAACCGCGTTGCAGCCCGACGGAGCAGGAAGGCGTGAGAAGCTCTTGGTTGACAGTGCTGAGAATCCGCACGTAGTAAATTGCGCCAGTGGTCGACTCGATGATTCCGTGGTTCTGATCGATCATTTCCATGAAGTGGCCAACGACGAGCGGACCCGACCGTACGCGGTTCACCTCCTCCTGCGCGCGGAGCAGCTGGCGCCGGAGCTTCTTGTGTTCCTTCTTGACGTATATGGAAATGGTCGAGAACCAGCATCGTGGTAGCCACCATGGCTGCAGAGGATTTCAATGGCGAGGAATTGGAATTGAAATTGGCGCGCCAGATTAGATAAAGTTGGTAATTTTATTTTGCGGTTTTTTCAAATTGTAAAATGACAAACATACCCTTCTGTAAATGCTTAAAAGCAAAATGTATACGTGGTTGGCTTGTCTCCGAGCGAGCGCTTAGTGTACGTTTGACGTTTTGCAGATTTAGGCTTTTTTTGAATAAAGTTCTTCTTGCTACTCTACTCTAAACTGAAGAATATTTTCAATATTTTTGTCATTGGTTGTAAATCACTCTCATTCTTTTGATAACAATTCAACAGTTATCTTAAATTTTCTTGATTAATTGTGTTGGATTCATGCTACTGAATTTCTCATTTGAAGTTCATATACAAGCTTGGAATGTTGATTTGTGAATATACACAACTCTAAGATAGATGAGTTATCTACCCTACTAAACTGACGAAAATTTTGGTATATCATATTTGGTTGTACAGCCAGGATATCAAACGAACTGACGAAAATTTTGGTATATCATATTTGGTTGTACAGCCAGGATATCAAACGACCAAAACAAGTTTACATACTAAGATAGCTGCAAATAATTGCTTTTCCAATCGCACATGTTGATTCTCAATCTCCACTAATTCAATGTTATTTGATTTAGTAAGTTATTAAAGCTATATTTGTGGTCCCTTGGGAAACATTATGATTTGAATGCCCAATTTATTACAAAACGCAACTTCATAGTGTCTTCTCTTTTCCCCTTCCATAAAGAAGTCGTGTAGCTCTGGTAGTTGTGGTGTGGGTTGATTAAAATCCAAACATATCGTTGGTGAGATGTCTAATTCGTGAAAGAGAGAGTTGATAGATGCACAGCATAGGAATATTGAAAGAATGGGTGGGCCCGCATGGGCGTAGCGCAGTTGGCAGATCTTGCTGCAATGAGCCTGGGTTCGAATCTCACTGCTGTCATGTAGTTGCTGCTTCCATGGTTCGAATCTCACTGCTGTCCTGTAGTTGCTTCCATATCCCAGGCATAAGTGTGAGGCCTTGGGAAATGGGCTTCTGGCAACTAGTGGGTTAAGGACTCCCCCTTAACTGGCTACTGCGTACCCTGATTGAATCCCCTTACATGATGTCGGACCGGAGTGTGGGGGCCGCCAAGGCGACGGAATCGCCTTTTTCGCTGCAATTGAAAGAAGGGGTGGGATGTGTGAGTGTGAGTCACCACTTGGCGCTTGCACACCAAGCAAGCAACTTGATGACATTGTGGATAATGAGAAAGTCATGGGATCCTACCTCCAAATAATGGATTCTGACCGACCCCTCCTAATTTATTTTACGTTGATATTTTAATCGACGACCTTGACTAGATCAATATATCTATTCTGCAACTTCCATTTTTATTACTCCAGTTAGCAATTTTGGATTTACTATTAAATTAACTCTTTCTTGATATAACAAAATAAGATAAAAATGAAATCACAAATTCTTTATATTCTCTTCTCCATTTCCATTTCATTCCATTTTAATATAAATAAAAATTACTACTACTATTCAATTTTCCCATCCATTCCATATTATGAGGGATTTGGATTCCCTGCTGTGCATTCAGTCATAGCAGTGAATGCTATTATATACACAACTATTTCTTGATATAAAAAAATGAAGATAAAAGTGAAGATAAATTTTTATATTCTCTTCTCCAGTTCCATTTTATTAAATATAAGAATTACCATTCCATTTTCTCATCCATTCCATTATATAAGAAGGGCATAACTTTCAAGTTGATGCTGTGAATGTCATAAATGAAAATATATTAAAAGTAAGAAGTTTGAGCATAGATTAAAGTAATTGTGATGATAATAATTATGGCTTGAGCACGTGCCGGCCAATGAGTTAAATAATATGGTTGCTTGTGATTCAAGCGTTGAGCATCACCAGTAGACTTTTAGCCACTCTCTTCTCAAATTCTGATTCATTATTTGGCCCAGGGGTGGGGGTGTTAGGGGCAGTGGTATGGGCAAAGGAATTCACACACTACTAGTAACTAGACCCACTCAACAAAATGTCAAAATATGAGCTGTGTTGCAATCCTTTAGTACTGTCACTACTATCATGCTAAATGCTTCTAGGTCATAATTAGGCTTAAGGTGTGAGAAAATAAAATTTAGGGTGTTAATGGGGTGGGAGAGTCTGGGCAAAAACAACTAAAGTCAACTATAGTTGGTAATTATTGGTAAAAGTTTGGTGAAAAGTCAAGAGAATATAATCGCAGAATAGTATAGCTATTTTTTATTGAATGAAATAGTGGGTTATTTGACATGTTAAGAAGCAGCCCAATGTCTATCAACATCATGTGAGGTAGTGTATCCCACACAAGCAAATCATGTCACACATCCTCACAATTGTGTTTTGTTCATTGGCTAGTATTTTTAGAGCGAAATAACTATTTATATTATTTTAGTAATATAAATAAGTTCAATCTATAAGATGTTGATGAGATCTGAATTCCTGATCTGGACTCACAAAATGGAAATTTCAAGGCACAATCTTCCTCCACTTTGAAAATTGATGAAATTACACACATAAGTATCAATGCTATTTCTACTTCTCTAGTGTATCACATTATTGATTAACACGTTAATTTTTAAAAGACCTGAACAAGTAATTTTGTGGTTAAAAAAATTGTAGAACGAGTATGTTTGTTGTTAAAAAAATTAAGTCAGAGAATCCAAGTTGAGTTTGGCATTCTATAAACGTCAAGTTTGTGGATTTAAGTATATTTTTTGTACAAATACTCTTAAATTGAGTGGTCACGTCGAGATATGTGAAAAGACATTCCTTGATGAAAATCAGGCTCATCTTATGCACGACTTCACCTTAGCTTATCATTCGAAGAAAACTTAGCACGAGAGATAGGTTATACCATTATAGTAAAAGATTTGCATTTTAGCAGTTGAAGATGATCACTGAGCATTATGTAAGGAATACCAAAGACCGTGGAACACGTCATCTTAAACTGCAAGACATTGAGTAGTCTCAGGTATCATTGTTGCTGTCAGTATGCCCTTGAATCTGTATTGTTTGCCGCTAGTCAAACAGAGGTCTATGCTATATTTCTGTTTTGGGTCCTAATTGTTATATTGAGTCAAGCCCGTCTCATGTGTCTATTTATATAAAAGTATGACATATAACTCTGTAATGTAAAAACACAATTTGAATACAATATGTTCTTCGTTTTTTGCCCGTGGACGTAGCCAACACAACGCTGATGAACCACGCAAATCTATGTATCCTTATGTTTTTGTTTGTCTCAATTATACAATTGCTCTATTCTGTCACAACCGTTGCAATTGGATATGTATGCCTATGTCAATGGGAGAGGATCCTCTGTTGTGTTAAAAAATACAGTAGGGACTGCTGTGGTTTAAACGACATACACATACAAATGAAACGCATCAGAGGAATAAGAGAGAGAAATGGAGGGACCGAAAAATATGAAACACATACTTCTAATTCTTTATTCACTCTTTTCTACCCATTTCTTTATTTAATTAAAAATGCGGGATCGGCCAGGTTAACTTATTTCATTGAGTAGCATCTAATAATTGATGAATCTGCGAATTTTTGATGGTGATGAATGCTCGTAAAAATAAAGGAAGATCAACACACAGAGATTTACGTGGTTCGATTTACTGAGGTAAATCTACGTCCACGGGAAGAAAAGAGGGCAGAGTTGTATTGCTTGATCTGTTTTCTACAGCTAACAATACAGACTTGCTATTTGCTATTTTCTCTCTAGAAGAGCTTAACAAAAGTTAACAGAAGAAGCCTATCTATCTGACCTAGGTTCTATTTATACATTGAACCAAGATCGTGGCATGCAGCATTTATTAGGTAGTGGATGTCGTGGAGGTCGTGGCGACCTTGCATGGGTCCACTATCCTGCATGAGTTAATGACTGCTTGACACCACTAAATAGATCGTCGGTGTAGCGGAGGTGGAAATCTTGCATGAGTCCACTATTTCCTAGTTCGGTCGAATACTGAGACCGGACTGCTGAATTATTGCCGAGCAGCTTTTGCCGATCTGAGAGTAGAGCTTGATGCCGACCAGGGAGCAGAGTTTGATTGGTTGGCTTTTACCGAGCTGTAGGCTGGGGCCGAACTCTGTGGTTGTGCCGAACTGAACTCTTTAGCCATGCCGAACTGATACTCTTTCTTGGGCTTTACTGCTGTTGGGCTTGTTTAGTACGTACTCCATCACTACCCCCCCCGAAAAGTGAAGTGAATCACTTCGGCATTCTGGATAAAGGTATGGGGTAAGTTGATGTTTGTCCTCGGTCTGATGAAGTGAACTCTTCTTTGACCGGACTTGGTTTGTGTCCTAATTTGGCGAGTTTTATCGCTCGGATCGAACTTTCCGTTGTCCTAATTTGGGGATCGGACTTTCCCTTGTCCTAATTCGGCGAGTTTTATCGCGTGGATCGGACTTTCCCTAGTCCTAATTCAGGCAAGTTTTATCGCGAGAATCAGACTTTTGTTGCAGTTCGTTTCAGACGAAGTGCTTGATTTTTAAGCCGAATTGTGGTCTTGTATCCTCTTTAGAAGCTTGGACTTCACAATCGTTGGCTTATTGCAGCTCGTTTCAGACGAACTGCTTGTTTAAGCTGAATTGTGGTCTTGTATCTTCTGTAGAAGCTTTGACTCACAATCGTTGGCTTGTTGCAGCTCGTTTCAGACGAACTGCTTGTTTAAGCTGAATTGTGGTCTTGTATCTTCTGTAGAAGCTTTGACTCACAATCGTGTGCTTGTATATGTTCTAAGAAGGGGATCAGCCTTCGAAGAACAAGATACCTCAGTAACATTTGTAAGAGACGACACGCACAGAGACAGACAAAACACACAGACAAAACGCACAGAGACAAATAAAGACCAAGCAAACCAAATAAAGCACATTGAGCAAACAGGGCTCAAGACTGACTGACCGGACTGTCTCTTACAAATGGAACTTTTTGAGGTTGGAAATGTGCCATGTTCGGGGTACCTGTTCTCCTGACATGTGAGTCAATTTGTAAGACCCTTTGCCGAGGACTTCTGACACCCGATACGGACCTTCCCATGTGGGTTCGAGCTTGCCCAGCTTTTCTGCTCGGCTTACTTCGTTGTTTCTCAGGACGAGATCTCCCACTTGAAATTGCAGCTTCTTCACCCTTTGGTTGTAATACCGGGCTACTTGCTCCTTGTACTTGGCTGCTTTTATGCATGCCAATTCTCTTCTTTCTTCGGCAAGATCTAGCTCGGCCCTCAGTCCGTCGTCATTCATTTCTGAGGAGAAATTTAGAGTTCGGGGACTGGGTACGCCGATCTCCACCGGAATCACGGCTTCAGTGCCGTACACCAGACTGTACGGAGTTTCACCGTTGGAGGTTGTGGGTGTAGTTCGGTAGGACCATAGGACTTGAGGGAGATTTTCTACCCATTGTCCTTTGGCTTGTTCTAACCGAGCTTTTAACCCTTTCACCAGGATACGATTTGTTACCTCCGTTTGTCCGTTTGCTTGTGGATGAGAGACCGAAGTGAACCGCTGTTGAATATTCAGCTCTTGGCACCAATTCTTGAATGTCTTGTTGGTGAACTGAGTCCCGTTATCCGAGATGAGGATGTGGGGTATGCCAAATCGGCACACTATGTTCTTCCAGACGAAATCCAATGCCTTCGAGCTCGTTATCGTAGCTAATGGTTCAGCTTCCACCCACTTCGTAAAGTAGTCTACGGCAACGATTAGGAATTTCATTTGCCGAGGAGCTTGAGGAAGTGGTCCCACTATGTCTATGCCCCATTGCATGAAAGGCCAAGGACTTTGCATAGTGGATAGATCGGTCTGCGGCATCCTTGGGATATTTGCATGGATTTGGCACTTCGGGCATGTCTTGACGAGCTGCACTGCTTCTTGTACCAAGGTTGGCCAATAATATCCCCATCTTAGAACTTTTTTAGCTAAAGCTCTAGCTCCGATGTGGCTTCCGCACGATCCTTCATGAACTTCTCTGAGGATGTAGTCCGTCTCTTCTGGTCCTACGCACCGCAATAACGGCTGGAGGTAAGACTTTCTAAAGAGGACTCCTTCATGAAGTTCGTACCGAAGTGCTCGGCACGTGATCTTCCGAGCTTCTCTCTTATCCTCGGGCAATTGTCCTTGATCCAGATACTGCAAGATCGGCGTCATCCAGTTCGGCGAGCTGGATACTGAATGTACCTCGGCTTCATCAATGCTTCGATGCATTAATTCTTCCGCCTTTGAGCTCGGATCTGAGGCCAACTTACTTAAGGTATCTGCTCGGCTATTTTCCGCTCTGGGAACGCGGATTATCCGAAAATAGGAGAAACTTCGGCTGATGCTTTGCGCTTTGTCCAAATACTTCTTCATTCTCTCGTCACGAGCTTCACTTGTACTCAACATGTGATTTACTATGACTTGTGAATCACAATGGACTTTGAGAGATTTGACGAGCAGACTTTGCGCTAACTGGAGTCCGGCAAGGAGGGCTTCGTACTCGGCTTCATTATTAGTAGTGGGGAATAGGAACCGAAGTGAGTAGGTTACCTCGTGTCCGTCAGGAGCGACGAGTAAAATACCAGCTCCACTTCCCATCTTGTTTGAAGCTCCATCTACGAATCCGCTCCAGCAGTCTGGCGGCTCTACTTCGGATTCCAAGGGCTGTGCTAGTTCGGCATTGGCAGACTTTTTCTGTTCGGCAATGACAGGGATTGCTTGATCGAACTTGGCTTCTGTAAGAAAATCTGCCAAGGCTTGTCCCTTGATGGCTTTCCGAGGTAGGTACTCGATTGAGTGTTCTCCCAGCTCTATGGCCCATTTGGCGATTCTGCCTGACGCTTCTGGCTTGGTCAAAACTTGCCGAAGAGGCAGATCGGTTAAGACGCATACCTTGTGAGCATAGAAGTATGGCCGCAGTCTCCTTGCTGCATTTACTAACGCCAGAGCAATTTTTTCCAGAGGTTGATACCTTGTTTCTGGACCTCTTAATGCTCGGCTTGTAAAGTAGATGGGAAACTGCTTTAGGCCTTCTTCTCGTACAAGCACCGCGCTGATGGTTTGATCTGATGCCGCTAAGTATAAGAATATTACTTCGGCTTCGGTTGGAGCAGAGAGAATAGGAAGCTCGGCTAGATAACTTTTGAGCTCGTCAAAGGCCTTTTTCTGCTCGGCTCCCCACTCGAACTTTGGTGCCTTTTTCAACACCTTGAAGAATGGCAGTTGCTTTTCGGCTGCTTGGGAAAGGAATCGATTCAGTGCGGCTAGACATCCGGTTAGCCTTTGCACGTCATGTATGGACTTCGGCATTGCCATGTGCTGAACGACTTGAACTTTTGAGGGATTTGCCTTGAGTCCGTCCTTTGAAACCCAACAACCCAGAAATTTTCCTGAATCTACCAAAAAGGTACATTTTTGGGGGTTGAGTTTGAGGTTGGCTTTTCGGAGCACGTCGAGAGTGGATTTGAGGTTGTCTTCGTACTCCGAAGTGCTTTTGCTTTTGACAACTATGTCGTCGACATACACTTCAACCTGTTTCCCGATTAGGTGCCGAAAAAGCTTGTCTACCATCCTTTGATAAGTGGCTCCGGCATTCTTTAAACCGAATGGCATCTTTTTATAAGCGAAAATGCCGAAATCGGTAATGAAAGCTGTTTTCGGAGCGTCACTCTCATCCATCAACACTTGGTGATATCCTTTGTATAAATCAAGAAAACAGAAAATTTCGAAGCCGATCAAAGCTTCTACTTTTTTATCTATATTCGGAAGGGGATAGCAATCTTTAGGACAGTGCTTGTTTAGATCGGTAAAATCTATGCACATCCGCCATCCTCCTTCTTTTTTCTTGATCATCACAGGATTGGCCACCCAAGAAGGATATTTCACCTCGAATAGTACATCCGCTTTTAGTAATTGGCGGACTTCGTCATGGATGACTTGGCTTCTTTCTGCCGCAAAGAGTCTTTGCTTCTGTTTTACTGGCCGGATTGAAGGATCAATATTTAACCGATGAGTGATTACTTCGGGGGGCACTCCGGTCATGTCCAACGGAGACCATGCAAAGACATCTTTGTACTCCTTGAGGAGCTGAATGGTCTTTTCCCGGAGTAGAGGCGTTCCTGCGAAGCCGACCTTGACCGTTCTGGATGGATCATCTTCGTATAACTGAACGGTCATTGAGTTCGGCTCTGAAGTGACTTCGGTCATCTTGCTTGCCTCTGACTCCGGTTGCTGTGATTGCTATGCTTGATGGTGCCGAACTGATTGCTCGGCACTTTTAAGCGCAATCTGCAGACATTCTTTTGCTCTCTTTTGATCACCTCGGATGACCGCTATCCCACCTTTAGTGGGGATCTTGATGGTGAGGTGATAAGTAGAGCAAACGGCCCGAACTGTGTTGAGCCAGTCTCTCCCCAGGATGATGTTGTACGGAGACCGAGCTTTCACCACAAAGAACTCGATCATCGTATTGGAGCTTGTAGGCGCTTTTCCCACTGTGATCGGAAGGCTGATAATACCTTCAGGGCGGGTGTCCTCCTGGGCGAAACTTTTCAGAGGAAGTGGAGCCGGACTGAGCCGAGCTGGATCCACTTCCATTTTATCGAAACATTCTTTAAAAAGAATGCTGACTGACGCTCCTGTATCCACAAATACTCTGTGGATCAGTTTGTTTGCCACTCCGGCTTGAATGACAATAGCGTCTTGGTGAGGAGAGATGGCTGGGACGGGATCGGCATCTGAAAATGTAATCACTTCGTCTTTCTTCAGCCTTTTATGTGTTGGCTCCTCTTGATTGGAACCTCTGCGTTCTGCTTTTAGGGACGACTTAGTCTTCCCGGCAGGGAGAGCATCAATAGTCAGGATTACTCCATCGTATTGCGGCTCGTCGTCGTCTTCGGGATCCTCATGCCTTTTCGGATCCTGAGGATTGCAGTTCGCACCTCTCTGCCTTTTGTTCTTTTTCGGCTGCTTGCTTTGATATTTTTTTAACGTTCCTGTTTTCACAAGAACATCAATACCTGCAGCCAAATCTCGGCACTCCTCGGTATCGTGTCCGTGGGTTTGATGGAAGGAGCAATATTGATCCTGAGGTCGCCGCGCGGCTGATTTCGTCATCCGCTTTGGTTTTTCGAACATATCGGAATGTAGTTCGAAAATTTCCGCTCTTGACTTGTTTAATGGTACGAACTGAGCGGGCGGCTTCTCAGGATTGAGACGGGGTCCCAATCTGTCTTGCACCGGAGCCCTTTGAATTCTTTCAAATGGAGTCCGGCGAGGATGCCCCCGATCGCTATGATCGGGCTTCCTTCTGTCTTCTCGGGATGATGAGCTGTCTAACGACCGTTTGAGACGGTCTGCCTCATCGGCCCGGGAGTACTGGTCCGCAATGTCCCACATTTCCTGAGCTGTCTGCGGACCGCACTCAACGAGCTTCCTGTAGAGAGCTCCGGGCAGGATTCCATTTTGGAATGCCGAGATGACAAGCAGATCGTTGAGATCGTCTACTTGCAGGCATTCCTTGTGGAATCTTGTCATGAAGTCGCTGATTTTTTCGTCGCGACCTTGACGAATGGAAAGCAGCTGAGCCGAAGTGATCCGGGCTTCCGCTTTCTGAAAGAACCTCCTGTGGAAAGCATCCATTAGATCTCGGTAGGATCTAATGCTGCCTTGAGGAAGGCTGTCGAACCATCTTCTGGCGTTCCCGACGAGCAGCTCGGGGAACAGCTTGCACATGTGGACCTCATTGAGACCCTGGTTCGCCATATTATATTGATAGCGTCCCAAGAAGTCATGAGGATCCTCTAGCCCGTCATAAGTCATTGACGGTGTCCGGTAGTTCCGTGGCAAAGGAGTTCGGGTGATATCGTCCGAGAACGGAGTCTTTAATGCTCCGTACATGGCGAACCCGACATCTCTTCGGTACGGAGGAGATGGAGTTCTCCTGTGGTTCCGGTACCGAGGAGGAACAGGAACATGTCGGGGTTGAGGATTCTTTCTCCTGGAAGACACGTCACTACTGCGGTAGTGACTTTCATGTCTGGATAAGGAGGGAGAATCCGCCGTTGTCTTCTCCGGCTGTTGGCTCTTCTGCAGGAAGGTTAAGAACTCCTCCTGCTTCTCGGCCAAGAACAGCTTGACAGCTTCATTTAAATCGGGCTGCTGGGAAGACTCGGTGCGATGACTCCTGGAGTGGCTTGTTCCTTCTTCGTGAGAACCGGAGGTAGATGTCTCCCGAGGCCGTTTTTCAGACCTGCGAGCTGGACTAGCTTCCTCACGGTTATCACGAACAGTATTATGGGTGGTGTGTGATCTGGTATGCATTTTTTTTTTTTTTTTTTTTTTGGGGTGGAAAAAGGGTCAAAAATTCGCTTTATCACAAATTTGGTTCTCTGCTTCCCACAGACGGCGCCAGTGATGAATCTGCGAATTTTTGATGGTGATGAATGCTCGTAAAAATAAAGGAAGATCAACACACAGAGATTTACGTGGTTCGATTTACTGAGGTAAATCTACGTCCACGGGAAGAAAAGAGGGCAGAGTTGTATTGCTTGATCTGTTTTCTACAGCTAACAATACAGACTTGCTATTTGCTATTTTCTCTCTAGAAGAGCTTAACAAAAGTTAACAGAAGAAGCCTATCTATCTGACCTAGGTTCTATTTATACATTGAACCAAGATCGTGGCATGCAGCATTTATTAGGTAGTGGATGTCGTGGAGGTCGTGGCGACCTTGCATGGGTCCACTATCCTGCATGAGTTAATGACTGCTTGACACCACTAAATAGATCGTCGGTGTAGCGGAGGTGGAAATCTTGCATGAGTCCACTATTTCCTAGTTCGGTCGAATACTGAGACCGGACTGCTGAATTATTGCCGAGCAGCTTTTGCCGATCTGAGAGTAGAGCTTGATGCCGACCAGGGAGCAGAGTTTGATTGGTTGGCTTTTACCGAGCTGTAGGCTGGGGCCGAACTCTGTGGTTGTGCCGAACTGAACTCTTTAGCCATGCCGAACTGATACTCTTTCTTGGGCTTTACTGCTGTTGGGCTTGTTTAGTACGTACTCCATCAATAATATTATGGAACACTTTTTTAGTAAATTTGTATACCAACCAAGGCCACTTTTACGTACCTATTGAAAAATATTACTACTCCGTAACACACTCAAGAACTAATTAATATATAAGTAATACCATTAAGTTTACTGCAATAACATTTGTGTAATTATTAATTAATTTTATAGTCCATATTCATATTTCACAAGCTATAAAAAAATGGTCCATAGACTATGGGTTTATCTCGTCCATAGTCCTTGGACTTTAAAAATATCGCCAGACAACCATGGACTAAGGGTTTATTTCAAATATTTAATAGATCATATGCATCTAATGTAAGACTAATATAATTTTCATTTATTTATTTGAAAACAATCAAAATTAAATAGAAAATTTCAACAAAAATACTCCTATATAAAATTTGTAGTACTATCAAATTTTTAGTTAACTTCATAATATTTAATCACAAGCAATTATAACAACCGAACGAAGGCTAAATAGAATAACTCTTATTTTTCCATCATGATTAATATAGTTTTTCTGCACTTCTTCAATTCAGCTAAATATTGTATTAAATAACAAAAAATAATAGTTTTAATCAATATTTATAGTGTCCATGAATTAATAGTTTTAATTAAAATTTTTTATTGATATTTAAAAATCTAAATTAAAAATTTAATTTTATAAAATTAAATTTAATATTGAAATAAAGAAACAAAGTGAATAATGACAAAAGGGAAGAAGAATGATAATTTGAAATAATATTAGATTTAGTACATCACTGAAATAATATCAGATTTAAAATATTAAAAGTGTAAAAAGACCAAATTGACCAAATGCTCAAAAGAGTATTTTTCGTACCAAAAAATGGAAAAATGACCAAATTTTAGATAAACCCTTAATGCAGGGTTGTATGGCGATATTTTTAAAGTCCAAGGACTATGTGCGAGATAAACCCATAATCCAGGAACCATTTTTGTAGTTCACTGGTCAAAATTTAAAATGGACACAATTAATTTATAAAATCGGGCCGAACCATGACTTGGCGTGCTCGAATACAAATCTTGGCCGGTCATAAAAAGTAGGCTGCTAGGACTTGCGCATGACCCGACCTTTCGGCACCGGGCCCACTGCAACACACCCTTCTTCACATTAATATTGGAGGCAACGACCCAAGATTTCCCGCCAAAAAGAGACAGCTCTCTATAACCAACAAAACCCCCACTCTTCCTCCCCTTTCTCGAAACCAGTGTCCCCTCCTCTTTTTTTTAGGCTATACGCACGCCACGCCACGCCACGCCACGCCATACGGTGTATGTGTATATTATCCTTATACACTCATCTCCTTTTCCTTTAATGCTCACTGTTTCTCCCACTTTCCCCCCCTCTCTCTCCTTTATAAATCCCACCCCTCCACTCTCACACACTTGGAGATCCTCTTTTTAACCTTTCGATCTCTCTCGGTTTCATACTTATTTTCATCTTCTCTTCAATCAAACACAAGTGGAGGAGGAAGAGTGGACCTCTGCTTTCTTGATTTAGATTTTAGCTGATCTCATGGAAGAGCAACTGCAACCTTTGGTGAAATTCGCAGAGCACGTCGTCACCACCAACAAGCTCATCAACAATCACCCGAGAGCCGCCGCCAAACTCCGCCGCAGAGTCGTCAGATTCGTCCTCGTCGACGCCGACGCCACTGACTCCTCCGGCGACGAATCCGACTCCCACGTCCACACAGTCCGCCGCCACGTCGAGGAGATCACCTTCAACGCGCCGGCGCCGGCGCACCGCCAGAGCAAGAAGCGGAGGAGGATCCCCGACGCGCCTCGCCGCGGGAACTTCCGCGGCGTGAGGCAGCGGCCGTGGGGGAGATGGGCCGCCGAGATCCGCGACCCTGCCCAGGGAAAACGGGTCTGGCTGGGGACCTACGACACGCCGGAGGAAGCCGCCACCGTCTACGACAGGGCCGCGGTCAGGCTGAAGGGCGCCGCCGCCGTGATCAATTTCCCTGAGCCGCCGCATGCTCTAACGGAGTCCTTGACGGAGAGTGACGGCGTTTCCTCGGGGAAGGACGCCGCTCTTTCCCCGACGTCTGTGCTCCGTTGCGAGGATTTCACGGCGTTTGATGGGCTCGGCGCGGACTGCGGGTTTGACCTGGACTGGGCGTTGAGTTTGCCGGCGATAGGGATGCCGGGGAAATTTACGGCGGAGGAATTCGGCGAGTTTGACTTTGATGACTTCATTAATGAGCTAAGGTGACGTCAGCGTGTCGGGGGATTGGTTGGCGCGCGCGAGCAAGTTGTCGGGAACGCTCGTGGACTTTTCAATGCTGAGTGTGTACTGTATTTATTAGTAGCCGTACACGTATTATTATACACGGCGATTTTGTGCGAGGACATTTTTGGGGTTTTAGATTTCTATTTAAGTGTAGAATTTATGGTGGAGAATTTGTGATACTCCTATTGTTTATTGTAAATAAAATTATGGGTAGCATATCAAAATTTGAACAAGTAAAAAAAAGTTTGTACCTAAAGTAGTTGAGTTTTTGTAGAGTGAAAAATGTTTGTACAAGTCTCATTGCATATTTATTGACTTGGAGAAGATCGAATATGAGTCCGATATTAAATTGAAATATCCAATTTACTAACGTAGTACAACTAATATATTGGGTCTTAGTACTTATTGTTAAATCTTGCCACGCCTTTCAATTCAATAACTAAGTGGAGTCATATACTCCCTCCGTCCCGCACTACTTGCACTTATTTCCTTTTTTGGCGTCTCAAGTTATTTGCACTCTTTTCATTTTTAGTAACAATTTATACCTACAGCCGTAATTGTTGACTTTGTCTATCACCCATTCCTTAATCTCCGTGCCCAAAAGAAAAGGTGCGAGTAGTGGGGACGGAGGGAGTACATGTTAGTATTGGGTAGCATAGTGAACAAGATGCCAAAGAATGATTGCTGGTCTCAAGTATATGTTGTAATCTTGAAAAGTCTCCAAAGATACTATATAGTATTCATTTGAATTTTACTGTAATATACTACAAGTTGTTGAATAGGATATGAGTTCCATTTGAATAGTTTCAAATCATTCTACACACTTGTACAGTCATCCACAGCCCAATATCCTCTCATGATCTTGCACCGAAACCAACGAACACGTCTGCCCGATGCTATTTATGCATAAAACACACTCTTAGCCCGTGTGTTTAATACTCTATTTTTCCTTGTCACATGTGTGCAGCCCGGTGTCCATATTTTTTTCGCCTGCGGCTGCTGTTTAATTTAGATGATTGTTCGGTTTGAGAGATAATTTTTTTATTGACTTTTTTTTAATGAATTTATAGTTGGAAAGTTTCTCGTTCTCTTTGAATTTCGATGAATATAACGTGATGAACAAGTTTTTAATAGTTACTAATACAAATTAAATATTTATTTTTATATATATTATAGGTTGATATATGTAAGGTGTTCTTTGCACAACGTAGTACGTTACCGGGAAATTAATTTAAATTAATGGTTGAAATAACAACAACAATGCTAGGATCTTACTTATTAATTTGGTCATTTAAGTCTAATAACTAGGCTGTGGAATTGTGTTTCCGCTATTGATTAATACTGCATGTATCAATATCGTTATACGTATCAAAACTTAATAACATGGTATCATAGAGTGGTAATTATACCTAAAAATACAATTTTTGGCCTAAATTTAGTTTTGCACGTGGATTAAGTTATTTTAATCTAACACAAAATTAATGACAAGGTGGATGCTTGAAATGTCTACATGGCTTAAACAATTGATATACTAATCAAACGATGTAGTTGGATGTTTATGCTACTTACAATCACAATAACATTAATTTGACAAAAATTCACAATCCTGTGAAAATTTAAGAGTTCATGTTATTTGAAAGCGGAATTTTATGTAATGTAAGTACAAAATTATTAATTAAGTTAAAATTTGTAAAAATCTAGCAGTAATTACCCATGTAAATACTGCATCAACCCGTTACGTAGAAGTATTATACATTTATAATTACATTAATTTAATGGTGAGAGTATGAGACAATTGGCCAAATCTAAGGATATATTTTGTATTACATGTTAGGCCTGTGACAATGGGAAGTTGAAACTACAACAGTATATATTTAGGTGGTGTGACAATGGGAAGTTGAAACTACAATAGTATATATTTAGGTGGTGTTCGGTTGCCAAAATAAAATAATACCAAGATATATTCTAGGATTGCGTTATGAGATTATTTTAGTCATAGGGGGTTAGATGAGACTAATTATCTCATGATTATTCATCCAGGATTGAGTTGTAAGATTGAATCTCATGAACCAAATATTATAACTTTAATCACGGATATAATCTTGCAAACTGAATACCACCTTAGAATATGGAGTATAACTCATTTGAAATTATGTGGAAAATGTCATAGTTGATGTGATGGGAGACAATGAAAAAAAGCGAATTTGCGTGGTTTCTACTTTGTTTCGTGGTTGAATGAATCTTGGTCCCTCTACTTTGGTCTATGGCTTATTTGAATTTTAAATTGAAAATTAGTTGACACGTGTTTGAAAATATACCGAGTACTCACCACTGGCGTTAGTTTTACTTCTAAATAAATAATAAATCATGTTAGTAAATTTGTATTTACTCGATCCTAATTAAATGCATTTGGATAATTTATTGCAAACCAAATAGTATTAAAATATGGGATCCGTTGTATGATTGTCGTTTGCTGGCGTGGCGCCACTGTCTTCCTTTCTTCTTTCAGGAACTATTGATTAGTAGAATTGTAGAAGACTAATGGGGACTTAATACTTTAATAAAGAATTTATTATATAAATGGACGTATTTGTCTATTGGTCAATGCTTTGTTGGAAAATTTATTACTACTATATTTTTTCGTAAAGTTATGGCCGAATATTTCCAAAGTTTTCCATACTATCATTATACTATGTGGAGTCGTGGACCAAAATATGGGGAAGAAATACTCCTAATGAAATAAATAAACTTAGTATATTATTAATTGCAGAAAATAACTGAAATCCAATTTGTCTACCAAGTCCTTATGGCTTCCAATTAAACTGGCATGCTCACTTCGGCTAGACAAGTTTTAAATATAGTTTGCATAAATGAATAAACATTTATTCAGCCAAAAAACTTCATTTTACTCCAAAATGTCAAAAAAAATCCACTTGGATACACTATATAGACTTTTGATTTTTAGTTATGAAATATTTGAAGATAAAAGTGTACCGCGCTATACGAATATTAGAGACGTACTCAAGACTAAGATAATCAAACAAGAATGTGGTTTTCTTGAATTCGGTTTGCGTCCCACTTCTCCTAATAGTTCTTTGAGTGTGTTCTGTTGTTTGGTTTGGGAGGACAACTTTAGTGTTGATGAAATGTGTAATACTCAACTCCATTCTTTTGGTAGTTACTCATTGTTGTCTTATGCTTCCCTTTTTTATGGGTGAATTTTTTCACTAGGAGTTCTTATTGTTTGTTTTGATGATTGCTTTGTTTTATTGCTTGTTATTTGTTATGAATTTTTGGCCTTTGTGAGATTGTTGTTTTATTGGACTTTCATATTCAATCTCCTTTTGGCTTGAAGATTTTATTTTATAAAAAAAATCTTCTTTGCGATATAAAACAGAACTCTATCTTTAATTGTTGTATCTTGATGTGGAATATTAATATCATTATCAAGCACAAAAATAAAATCTAATTGATCTAAGTGCAAAACAAACACGTCAAATTCATCGGATTATAAATACACAAAGCCCGGCGGCTGCGGAATGCGGGCCAAAATTAATGGGTGCCAATCAGATATTTAAATCCATAAATTAATAAATAAAATTGATTGAATGGGGCCAATGGTTGGTGACCAAATAGCCAGCTATGAAAAGAACCACACCTTTAAATATGGTAATCTTATTGATATGCTTGTAGTCACATAGAGCCGCCTCCCACTAAAAATCTCATGCCACCACACACTAAATAAAACATAGGAGTATTTATTTAAGATATTTTTCCTTTTCAATGCACAAATACTTCTTAAGGTAGATATATTTTACTTTTACTGCGCAATATATAAACTTATTTGATACTTCAGCCGCACGTCTAAGTGTCTGTAAGTGTACACGTGTACATTACAATATATGGACAGAGATATTCACTTGTTAGCATACAATTTATTTTAAATGTTTTAAATATTCTATTAGTTCAGAATCTCATCATACTGTAGATGATTTACATGGAACAAGTGTTACATCACTTGTGGAAGTAGGAAGATACTTTATACGACAATTTTAAAGCTCGTGGAAAAAACCGGAATTCAGGCAAAGTTAATGACTTTTAAGGCAGTTATCCCTAAATTAAAATAGAAATGAAACTTAATTTATAGGAATTTAACAAATCTCTCAAAATCATTTTTTATTATAGTTTTTCATGATGATGCTAAAATAGACAGGAATAGCAGATATCAAGACATGATTCAGTAAGGAATAAATTCTCACTTCTCCAATTTCACTAATTAAATCATAGCAATATTTAAAAAATTACAATTTTCATACAAAATTACTAAAATACTCAGAGAAAGTTTTGAAGTATGGATCTTGATCCCACCCATGTAGCTTTGCTAGTGTTGTTAATGGTTAAGGATTGGGTGAATATTGGTTATTGGCAAGAGTTAAAGTATGTGTAAGTCGTGTAAATATGCCATCAAGCTCGAGATTGTTATGATGCAATGTTTTCAGAATCAAAATGGGCAAGAGTTAAAGTATGTGTAAGTCGTGTAAATATGCCATCAAGCTCGAGATTGTTATGATGCAATGTTTTCAGAATCAAATGGCCATATGAGCATGTCATACGTTTATTATTTCATATATATTTCATATCTTGCATTATTATTTAATTGCATTATTTAGTTAGATATTTAGGGAGTGCATATCTTTTTCATATCTTTTGTCTTGCTCGTTAAGTTAGTATCCACTATTATAAATAGTGGACATTGTTATTCATTTCAATCAATCAAAAAATAAAATACTTTCTCTCACTCATCTTCTTTTTCCAAATGTGCGCAACGCACAAACCCTAGAATTCGACCCTGGATTGATCGACGGGCAAAGCTCCCGCGACGTTCGACGCGAACTTCGACCATTAAGGAACTTCGTCCTTAACAAGTGGTGCTTTCATCTTCGTACTCATGGCTCGTCATACCAACGAACAAATCTATATATCTTACCTATGTGACCAGATAATGGCTGCCTGCAACAGAATAAACAAGAAGTTGGACGCGATGGACAAACGTGAGCAGCCCGGATATCAACATTACAACCACCATCAGCCACTGACAGCAGCATATGAACAGCCGCCATATGCGAGCTTCAATTCCGGAGTTGACAACATCGGCTGGCCACCACCACCAACTGCCCCTGTGCCACTGCAATATCCGGCGCCGGCCTACGTCACGCCGTGGCAAACAACGGTCGATCCCTACTTCGACAACCAGCCACAACCCTACTTCCACAACCAGTCGCCTTTGTTATATCAACCAGATCTGGAACCGGCATCAACATACAGCCATCCGCCGTTCATCAACACTGGATTTGTGACCTACGAACCGCCCACCCCGGTGTGTTACCGATGTCGCACAACTGGACGTCGTACATGGGTCACTATCAGCCACCTTCGACATATCTCCAGAAGCCTAACCCTAGCGACATTGATGGACAACCACCTGATGCTGATAGAGATGAGAGATCAAGGGAATTGCGGCCGGAGAACCCCGAGGTATCGAAAGAAGAAATCTCCAGCGAATTAAGTGATGCGGATTCACGCGTGGTGCACTCAAACCAAGACGTGGAGACCGATTCCAAGGTGGAGGGGGATCAAGCATTTACTATGAGAGAGCTGCTCAATGAATTGAAAAATGGAGATGCGAGTGTCAACGATGGCAGAGAGTCTGGTATTCCTCACCGCAAACAAAACTCAGCACTGCATATCAAACAGAACAATGCTGTTGTGGAGTTGTTTAATAGTGCCGCAAGTCTTGATGAGGAAGGTAGATCTCGTCAAAGGCTTCTTCCATTTGTTGCCAGGAGATATGCAACTGCCTTAGAAAGGAATCCTAATGAGAATGGACACTATGTAGATTATCTTACCCACAAACAGTCGCCAACACTTAACGACAATCCAGATAGTTTTTTGGGTGGAGATGGGCATAATTGCGAGGGAGATATGAGGCAAGCAGTTGAACCCCAGTCTCAAGGAGGGGCAATTCGAAGCGAACACGTCTAGTGATGAAGTAAACAATGGCATTGCCTATATCTACGTGGATTTACATGCCGCTAATGCTACAAGTTTTGATCATAAATCATCATCGTTCGACGACAATGCACTATGGATTCCTCCGCGCAATAAGACGTCATGTTTAAGCATTCTTGAACGCGTGGACAAGCACCCTGTTTTAGCGTTGGATTTTGGCAACCACATTGGTCCTCCTTTGATATTTTTGTGGAAGATGATGAAGGGATACGCTCAACTATTTGGTGTGTGTTTGATCCAGGAGGGGATACATCGACAAGGTTTTCACTTTCAACCTTGTTCGTTGCTTAGTGGTTCCCACCTTGAGGACAAAGTAGATTTTAAACGCGGGGGAGTTGATACGTTTATTATTTCATATATATTTCATATGTTGCATTATTATTTAGTTGCATTATTTAGTTAGATATTTAGGGAGTGCATATCTTTTTCATATCTTTTGTCTTGCTCATTAAGTTAGTATCCACTATTATAAATAGTGGACATTGTTATTCATTTCATTCAATCAAGAAATAAAATACTTTCTCTCACTCATCTTCTTTTTCCAAATGTGCGCAACGTACAAACCCTAGAATTCGACGCCGGATTGATCGACGGGCAAAGCTTCCGCGATGTTCGACGCGAACTTCGACCGTTAAGGAACTTCGTCCTTAACAACATGACATGCACATCATAATTGTGACGTATGCATGGTTTTCGAGCATGAATTCTATTATTTTGGGCTTTTGTCGATCCTTTGAATCTTTAGTTAATTTTCATTTTACGATATCAATATCGTACTATAATTTATATGTACAAACAATTTGCCTACATAATTTGAATACATTCATTTATATAAGTTCTAGTCTTCTAGAATCAATAAAATTTGCCCTCCGTATTCTTCTGTGTATCATGTTATTTTTATTTTCAAAACTAATTATTTGGAAGGGGTCGTCAATTTTATTAGTACTATAGTTTTAATTTAATTGCCGTGTGAACTAGGGAATGGGGTACTGCTGACTAGCATGTTTGCCTTTATTAAATTAAAAGGAAAAATAGGCATGTTTAGCTTTAGTAGTTATAAGGTGGTGCCTTTTGTTTAATTTAATAGTACAAAGTAACCCAATGTCTAATTAATAGAGATTTGCACTCGATTATCTTACCCTATTGTGCTATTAGCCAGGAATTGCAAATAGAATTATGGAGTTACTCTTTTCTCTAAAGTTACTAGTCAATGCTTATCAGTTCTTTTATTGCAATACAAACGATTGGGATATGCATGGTTGGGAAATGTTATGTCTAAGTATTTTGCTTAGTAGAATATTCGGATTCGAGAGTAAATGAATAAGTGGAATAATATTTTTCTTTTTACATTGATGAAGAATAACATTGTAATTACACAATTAAAGTTTTTAAAATATCTCAAAATGTTGTCGTTTGACGTCTTTCTTTAAAAAAAATCTACACATTAGGATGATGACGATATTGTTTCTTGCTGACCCTAAGAAAAAATTAGGCCATTCTTGCAATTTATAGCGTTTATGTCTATTCATTTATTGCATTTCATAAAAATAAAGTGAATCTGACTGCTTGGCTCTAAATCTGGATTGATGTTACTCAAGAACATACATATAAGATTTATCCGTCAATATCAAATTCAAATTCAATTCAATTCAATTCAATTCAATTCAACAATGGGTTTTATATGAATTTTTTTTTAAGGTATTGTCACATGATAAGTAATGCAGGAGTGAAAAATAAACTAGTCAATATACTATTGATTGAATACTAGTACTACTATAGTCATTTAATTAAGTGTCATGTTAAATTAATTTAATAAGATTGTAACTCTTAAAATATCTAAATATACTATATTCAGTCTATGAAAAACAGCATTTCTTTTGTGCATGAAATTTAATAAATTGTTGTGTTAAAGGTTAGAGTGGAAAATGTAAAGAGATGATAAAGTTTTTGCTAAAAAAAGAAATGATTCAACTACAGACACCCCCAAAAAAATATGACTCAACTACTTTGGGATGAAGGAAGTATTAAGATACGAGTTTCAATGCAAAATTAGTAAAACAAGAGATACATGAAGAAAAATAAGTATTATTAGTGAAAAACGAGACTTGCCTTATTAAAGTGGAAAACTTACAATAAATAAATTTTCTCTTTCTCTCGTACTTTACTAATTGCGTATTAAAACTCGTATCGTCTATAATTGGAACTATTTTCATTGGTGGGACAAAGTATTAGTATAATAAAAAGAAGGACAAGAATGTACATTTAACTGCTCCCTCCGTCTCGCGCTACTTGACACACTTCCTTTTTTGCAGTCATTTTTGGAAAATAAATAGTATTCTCTACATCATTATCTATTTTACTTTATTTTTTTAATAACTACGGAAAAAATGTGTCAAAGTACCACGGAAGAGAGTACCAATTATATATAAATATGATTAAGAATTCGTTAGCATTAGGTTACCCCTTCAACAAAACAACGAAATAAAAAGGAAAATACAATGGTTTAGATGTATGATTGGGCCAATATTGATAATATTTTAGCGGCCTCAATAAATAGCCCAGCTCAATAGTTATCATATCCATCTATTCCTATAAATAAATAGCCCAGCTCTATCATATCCATCTATCAGTAAACTAGGGCTTCAATACAAAGCTGACTCAGAATATTCTCATTTCTCCGTAGCAGCAACCTAAGGTAAAATTTCTTCTCTCGAATCCTTACCGAAATTAGGGTTTAAAGAGTTTCGATTCCTATCACCTACGGGGAAAATGAGAAACTAGATCGAGCTGTGGCAGCACGGCAGCTTGAGTTTGGCAGCGAAGAGGCAGAAATCGAGCCCTTTTCGCCATCACTTTTGCGATATGGGAATCATTTTTGGATAAACTTCGATTAAGTTGCAGAATGATTTCATTATCTATTTTTAAAAGCTACTATTTCGATAGAAAAGTTTTTAACAATTTGTTGAATTTGTTGCAGATCTTACTACAATCATGACGGAGGACGATAATCAGAATGAGGTGAAAGAGGAGGTCAAGGATGATGTTGGGGATGTAAGTCTGCATCTTTTACTTAGGTTGCAATGCTATTCAACTACTCCTCTATTATGATTTATGAACTTAGATGACATGTCAGTGCGTTAATCTAATGTTCTATTGTAGATTTCTAGTAGGTTTTTGTAGATGCCATTTAATTTTTATGTGATAAATTCAATTTGACCAAAGATAGTTTAATTAATTAGCAACATCAGCCAAAAAAGGCAAGTTAGTATTGTTCGACCAAATAATGAGTTAAAGAATTTAACACTGTATGTAGTGCTATTGTTGCGAAGGGAGTAATAATTTTTTATTAGCTTCAACCTTGTTTTAGGAGGGTATCAGTTGCATTGTATTTGCACAGATTTCTCGGTTCCTGTGCTGAAAATTTAGAAATACTACCCTCTCCGCCCCTAATAGGAGTCGTTCTTTAACCGGGCACGAGTTTTAAGAAATGTAGAGAAAAGTTGGTTGAAAAAGTTAGTGGAATGTGGGACTCACATTTTTATATTGGTTTTATAATAAAATGTGAGTATAGTGAGTTAGTGGAATGTGGGTCCTACTACCATTTATGGTAAAAATGAAGAGTGACTCTTAATGGGGGACGGCCCAAAATGGAAATTAGCGACTCTTATTCGGGGACGGAGGGAGTAACTGTTTGTGTTTTAAAGTTTATGTCATTAAGCATTTCATATATATTTCTCAAGTATTTGTATATTTCTTCCAAAGAGATCTGTTAGAAAGCATGCTTTGTCTAGTGCGAATGATTCCTTAAGCTTGATAGCGATTCAATGCAGATAGCTCCGTTTGACCCTTCAAAGAAGAAGAAGAAAAAGAAACCAGTGGCTCAGGAACTAGGTGAAGAAGATTCTGTTGATACCCTAGCTGAGAAAACTGAGAACTTGTCCGGTATATATCTAATCCATTGTTTTTGTCAATTTTTTTTTCTTGCAAGTTTACAACTTGATATTCAAGTACTTTGATTTGACACTTACAAATGTCACACTTCCCTGCAGTTTCTGATGGTCTTGAAACCTCATTTGCTGGTCTAAAAAAGAAAAAGAAGAAACCTGTGAGTGATGATATATATATATATATATAGATAGATAGAGAGAGAGAGAGAGGAGTGATCAATTGCTAATTCTTCATTTAATTGCTAACTACAACTAATTTAAGACCATAGGATTTTAGAAAACTTGTGGTCTACAATTTGCCACGTGTAATTTTCGTTTTTATTAATTAAATTGAAAAAAATAAAAAAATCTACCAAATTAGGGTTTTGGATGAAAATGTCAATATAGTGTTTCGAAAATATTAACACAATGCTTTGAGAATGTCAACACAATGCTTTGAGAATGTTAACACATTGCTTATATTGACATTCTACATGTATTATATTGACATATTTTATATATCATGTTGACATTTGTTGTACGATAAAAATGAAATTTTGAATTTTTTTCTTCAAATTTTGACATCGGAACATATGCAAGTGAGATCTCGTTAGAATCCTTATGAAATTATCTTTAATTTGATATATGTTGTGCGAAAAAATAATTTAAATTGAGAAAGTTATATGCGTTTTAAAGTTATGAGATATTTTTTAAAAGTTAGTTACAACTAATTTGTTGTAAATTGACCTTAATACCCTTATTGACGTTTTTTGTTGATCGTATTGACATTCCGGGGCTGATTATCTAGGCCATTAATTTGAATATCTAATGGCTCTTATATAGTTGTAGTTAGCAATTAAGTATTGGGTTAGCAATATAACACTCTATATATAATATTTGTTATTAATCTTGTGATATGGGGTATTAGTGTTTGTTGTAATTACTTATTGGATGTGTTAATTATGTTTAACTGTTGCAGGCGCATACTGATCTGAATGAAGAGAAAGAAACTGTGGGAGAAGATGTGGATGGTAAGTTCTTGTTTTAGACTGCACTGGATATACTCTTCATCTATTGGTTTATATTTGACTGATCTGTTTATGAAAATTATAGATACAATTGGAGAGGACGAGGAAGGAGAAGGAATTGTTTTGCAACAATATCCATGGGAAGGAAGCGATCGGGATTATGAATATGAGGAGGTACTTGAGACTCACTTTGAAGTGCACCATCCCCTTTTGTTCTGTCTTATTAGTTTTCTGTTTTTGCTATTAATCCACCATTCCATGAGGTGGTGGTGTTACTTGTTAGCCATCATTCGTTGATGATGGATGTCTTCTATTATTTAATTTATGATCTTATGCTTAATGGGCTATCATATTTACCTTGGTGTCAGGTTTGTTCTGTATTCTAATTAACTGACTATGACAATGCATAGTTTTTTAGTGTCGAATCCTCCCCGGGGCTAATATTCAGCTGCCTATTTATCCATAGAATAACACTCATGTATTAATAGTGCATCTGATGATGGATAAGCTATGCTTTTTTCCTTCTGAAGATGCATAAGCTGTCAATTTTTTTCCTACCACCCTCATCATATGCTTCACAGTTAAGAGTTGCATGTTCTTAACTTCATATGGCTTGGTATGGAAGTCTAAATAGGAGTTAGATGTTTACATCACCAAAACTTAGAATTTCCTTGCTGTCATTGTGACAGTGCTTCACCAAGCAGGCAACAATTATACACCAAATATTTTTAGGTCTTCACCCTAGAGCATATAGTTTAGTTCAATTTGTAGATGTTTCTTTGTCCAATATTTTGCGGATTGCTAGTCTGTTCTAAATTGTGGTAATATGTAGCACCCCAAGCGAATCACTATCAAGAAATTATATTGACATAATTTCTACTATTTCATGAAGATTTTTGCTCTTCCTGCTTTTACTTCTCACCTGTCTCCACATGAAATATTGATTCTATCTTTATTTCTTTAACATGTGCAGCTCCTTGGGAGAGTTTTCAACATTCTTCGAGAGAATAACCCTGAGCTTGCAGGGGATAGGCGCAGAACAGTTATGAGACCCCCTCAAGTACTTCGTGAAGGCACAAAGAAAACTGTTTTTGTGAATTTCATGGATCTCTGCAAAACGTATGCCATTTCTTACTATTTCCCATTGCATAAAATGGATTTACATCTTTGATCATTTAGTCTGCGAACACTGAAACACACAGGGAAAGCAAACATAAGTGGGAACCTTTTGAAACCACACATAATTTTGTTTTATAATATGATCTTGCCAATTTCTTATATCTGCATATCACTATTTTTTCTCTTTCTGAATGCTCACAACTTCTCATATTGATATATGAAAATGTTATATTTGTTCTTTTTGTGGTTTCATTCTCCACAGGATGCATAGACAACCAGAGCATGTGATGACTTTCCTTCTGGCTGAAATGGGAACAAGTGGATCTCTTGATGGCCAACAAAGATTGGTTGTTAAAGGAAGGTTTGCCCCCAAGAATTTTGAGGGAATCTTGCGACGCTACATTAGTAAGTTTTTCCATTGCTATTCACTAGATTTTCTGGACTGCTCGTAGTCGTGAAATATGAGTATTAATTTTCACACCAAGCTAGATCATGTTGTATTTTATGTACTCTTTGTATAACTATAATGACTAAACTGACAAATAATACGGCTCTAAGTAACTTCTCTATGGAATGGTACCTGCAGATGAGTATGTCATATGCAATGGTTGCAAAAGTCCTGATACTATTCTTTCAAAGGAGAATCGTCTTTTTTTCCTCAGATGCGAGAAGGTAGTTCCCTATCTGCTTACTTTGTATTTATCCATTGAATGTTTTTCTTGCAACTGAAAGGCTTGTCTTGTGAAAACTAGTTCTGTCTTCTGTAATATATTGAACCAAATTATAATGTGCTGTCTTATTTTTATTTCATCTGGCACTGTGGTTTCTCTGTGGTTTTTGTCAATGAGATTTTGCACTTGTCTGGGGATGTGCAATAAATATATTTTGTCTTTATGCCAGATAATTTTTTAGTAATGTGGAAATATAGTGGCAGTGAACTGGTTCTTTGTAATATTCTCTGGAGGCCTGTGATGATTTAAATATTTGCCTACATTGTCTGATAGCTCTAGTTGAAGAGTCTTTTTATACTAAGTCTGAGGCCTCTGGGGAAGTTAGATGATTTTCCGAAAACATTAGCAACCTTTTTCGAACACTTATTAAGTACTACATGAACTTTTAAAACAGGGAAAGTCTTACGCATCACATTATTTATTTACCCTTGACATTGTTCCATGGCTTGTTGTGACAATGCATGCTGTTTGTTGTTGAATTTGTTGCCAAATGCCAATAAGGTTGTTTTTTTATTGTATTGTGGAGGCCTGTGATGATCTATATATTTGCCTACATTGTCTGATAGCTCTAGCTGAAGAGTGTTTTTGTACTAAGTCTGAGGTCTCTGGAGAAGTTAGATGATTTTCTGAAAATATTATCAAAGGAATGCTTTTCCATGGTTTGTTGTGACAATGTGCGGTTTGTTGTGGAAATTTGTTGGCAAATGGCAATAAGGTTATTATTTTTGTTGTATTGTCGAGGCGTGTGACGATCTAAATATTTGCCTACATTGTCTGATTGTTCTATTTGAAGAGTCTTAAAAAATTAAGTCTGAGGCCTTTGGAGATTGCATAGTTTTCAAAACAGTGTCAATTTTCTATTACTTGACAAAGCCATTCAAGTCTTTGTTCAGTTGTGACAATATGTTCCGTCATTCAGTGCCCAGGTGGCATTTTGTTAGTATAATGTAGGAGCCATATGGGTATTCATTGGCACTAAACTGATTATTTTATAAACAATATGCGATTCATTTTGTTTTAGGGTTTTCTCCTGAGACTGATATAAATTGATTTTTTTTATTGTTTTCTCCCAAGGTCCGTGATGATTTAAATATTTGCCTACATTGTCTGATTGCTGTAGTTGAAGAGTCTTTTTGTACTAAGTCTGAGACTTTGGGGAAATTTGGATCAGTTTTGAAACACCTTTCAAGTTTTATAACTAGGAAACCAACTCTCGACCTTTTTTTTCACCCTAGTTCTAATCCCAAGGCTTATTAATAGATGAGCCACATGGAAATATTTATGACCAAACTGATTTATTTTATTAACCGTTCACAAATTCATACTCCAAAGGCCTGTGATGAAGAACATATTTGCCTACATTGTCTGATTGCTCTAGTTGAAGAGTCTTTTCCTACAAGTCTGAGGCCTTTGGGAAAGCTGATAACTACCAAAAAACATTGAATATCTCTTGGAAATTTATGGTCTCCTGATTTTGTTTTCTTAAATTTGATTAATTCCCCATATGGATTCATTACAATGAAATGTTGTTAAATTTCCCATATTAGCATTTGGATCATCGATAAGTGTTTTATTTATGCCTGTTCATTTCTTGCAGTGTGGTTCTGGGAGATCAGTGGCCCAGATCAAGGCTGGATTTGTGGCTCGTGTTGGTCGTCGGAAAGCTGGAACATGATGAAGTATTTCTCTTCTTCTTGAACAGTTTGTTCTATACCTGTGGAAGTGGTTGATGTAGATGATTGTGTGGTAGTAATTTTGAGATTCTGCATCCTTTGCTATTAAGACAAGCATTTTGCTCTTTGAAAATATAGGGATGTTTATGTAGCAGGGTGTTTGATTGCTTGACAAATACAGATGAGGTTGTAACATGAATTATTAAATATTTGAGAATCCTATTGAACATATAGAATCCATTCTCTCTCTGCCCATCTTTATTAGTTACAGTATTTCCTTAAGTTTGTTCTTCTGTAAAAGTTCTGGCACAAAAAAGTAAAGATTTTATAAATAGTATTGGGGTGGTTTGTGGAGAGATCGAGAGATGTCATGTCTAATGTGTCGTGTAGTTAATCTGTTGTCACGACTGTAAAGATCAGCCATAGAATGTTAAAACAGTACAATGGAATAAAAGTTGAACTTAGGAGGCATGTTTGGAGACGTGCATTTAAACAAGAGCTACTGCCAAAAATTTTGCATATTTAGAGCACTAGCAATGGGGCCGATCGCTCACAGGACTCCATTGTGGGGGAGGGGGCTTGCCGATCGCTCACAGGACTCCATTGTGGGGAGGGGGCCTATCTCCCATCCCCTTCGGCTCCGCCCCATTGCCGATAGATCAGCCCAGCCGATATCCCTTTTTTCTTTTTTCTTTTCTTTTTTTAAATTTAATTCAAATTTTAATCCACTATATATACCTCATTCCCCATCAATTCACACATTCATCTATTTGTAATCTCAATTTCAATTTTACTTCTCTTCACAGCAAATTTACATCAATTCACATTTTATCTATCTTTATCTTTATCTTATTTTTTTTTTTTTTTTTTTTAATGTAGGATGTTTTATTTTATTTTTAATAAAATTTGTTTTTTGCCTTATATTACGTTGTCTTTAATTTACACCAACAATTAAAAGTGAAATATATAAAAATAGTGATGATGTGGAAATGAGATGAGCTCTGAGATAGGCTCTCATTGCAGGGAGATAGACTCTGAGATGGGCCTGCCGACCTGGCAGGAAAAAATGAAGATAGACTCTGAAATGGGCTCCAAAGATAGGTCACCAATGCTATAGTGGTACAAAAGTATTCAGTGATCATACATTATCTACAAGGATTTATTTTATTTGATACTAGTTCATTTGATCATTCTAAGTTCTTTTCATAATCTGTCATATCTAAATATTCATGTGCTTGAAATATAGCCACCTTCAACAAACACATTGACCGTCCCAACCCTTTTGTTGACCCATGGTGCCATGAATTCTGTGTACACTATATATCGAGTAGGATTGATGGTCCTACCTAGACTCAAATTCGATTCATTCATTTTTCTATAGCTAAACAAATAGACATCATAAAACAAAAATTTATTGCAAGGCAATAACTTGAAAACAAATAAAAATGCGACTTTAAAGAACAACTTGGATCACTATTTTTTAAAATAATTTTGTAGTTGGAGTTGTATTCCATCTTTCCCTCGTTAAGTGTTAACTTTTACCATTTTGTCCGTTCCTCATTAAGTGTTCATTTTCACTTTTACTATAAATGGTCGTAGATCCACATTCTAATAACTTATTCAACTTATATTTATTCCGTATAAAACAAATATATAAATGTGAGTTATATTCCACAAATTTTTTTCAACATACTGTTTTTTAACATATCTTAAAATCTGTGACGAGTTAAAATTTGACACTTAATAAGAGACAGGGAGTATTTATAAATCAATTTCCTTTTTTGTAGTTTGGGGCTAGATACTATCAGTTCATGGTTGCACCTCACATTCTCGATGGAGATATGTTCAATCCCAACACCAATTGAACTCCAGTCCAGTGGCGGATCCATGAATCAAAAATCGTGGGGTCGAACCGATCAAGATTAGAGAAACCAATTAGAAAAACACCAAAAACAAAACGCAACATCTGTTGTCGTACTATATTCAAGCCAAATATAATCTTTATACCAAACATCCCTAAAACCTCTCTTATCTTTCCCATATGTTTTTTTGGGAAAGTCATGGCCTTTTGGTTGGCAAGGACCTTTGGCAACATATTCTCTACGAATTCGATCACGAATATTCACATCAAAACTATCTATAGGGTCTCGTAATCCTGGGTCGGCTTTGATTTTCTCTTTATCAATTTCAATCTCGTCCGGATTATTTTCAACTACCACATGATTTTCCAATTGTTGTGGTTCTTGCTCAACATTAGCACTTGAAGACCCAATAGAAACTCGAGGTCTTTTCTTTAGAAATGTATCCATTAACCTAAAAACAATGTAACACAAATTTAAAATTTATATTTAATCCATTATCATTTACAAAATAAATGAATAATCCACAACTCCAAAGCAATTAAGCAAAGAATTTGCAATATCTACTTCTTGATACAATGAATAATTGATTGTCAAACAAATAATAGTATTAGTGTAATTCTTGCACAGACCTGTGAAATAATCTTCTCTGTAGAATCGGCGTGAGAAGCAGGCAGAACGTGAACTACGCCTATTTTAATAGGTTAAAAAGTGATCTACTCCTATTAGAATTGGGTCAATTAAAAGTGGTTTCAATTCTAGAATTAATGAGTAAAAAGGGAGCCCAAATTGTAAAGCCCAATTGTAAAAGCAGACCGCCCAAATTAGCAATCGCTCTTCCTTCTTCTCTGCAAAAAACGGCGACGCAATCTCTCTTCTTTCTTCTCTGCAAAAAACGGCGACGCGGGGCAGGAGACCTTCTTCTCTGCAAAATCGGCGACGCGGGCAGGAGACCTTCTTCTCTGCAAAATCGGCGACGCGGGGCAGGAGATTTGCGGCGTGGGGTCGGCGGCTGAGGGAGGGCATTATCCGGCGATTCTCCGGGGACAGCGGTGGGGTCGGCCGACCCCCCGACCCCACCTAGATCCGCCGATGCTCCAGTCAAAAGGTAATTGGAAATATTGGTAGAGGACCATTAGTAGGAAATCTCCCCCGGTCCACAATATTTTCTGTGTTTTTAAAAATATATACTCTGTCTGTCCCAAAAAAAATATGTGCATTTGGGACGGCACAAAACTAAGAAAAAATTAGTAAAGTAAGAGAGATGAGGAGAATGGTATAGTAAAGTAAGAGAGAGGAGGAGAATGGTAGTTAATGTAGTTTTAGTGAATAATAAGACCTACATTATTAAATTGATATAACTTTTCAAAAATGGAATGCATATATTTTTATGGAACGGACGAAAATCAGAAAGTGCACATATTTTTATGGAACGGACGAAAATCAGAAAGTGCACATATTTTTATGGGACGAAGTGAGTATATAACAACACAATCGATTCTACACAAAGAGGACAAAATCTAGTAAACCGTTGTCAATGCAAATATTAGACCTACTTTATGTTTTGGTTTACTAAAGGAACTTATTGGTGGATTAGATTGTGTTAGGTGCAACAACAAGAGCGATCTCAAATTAGTCGCTGATCGTCGGTAAGGATCACCTCCAACATTTTATAAAACATCACTTAATACACCAACAATAAATTGACACGTGGATATTGTTTAAAAAATGATAAAAATACTGCCACTCCAGATTTACTCACGCCAAACACCCTTACTGTACATTCCACCATTAAATCTCTCCCTTCCCTCATAAATTCGCAACCACCATTACATCTCTCTTTTCCCTCTTAATTTTGAAGCATTGCTTCCAATCTGAAACTGTATTGATGGTTTATGCTAATGTGGAAGATTAAATTCACGGTTATACAATGCACAAAAGAACAAATATGTAAGAAGAAAAGAGACGGGAAGTTTTTAAACATTGTTTTGCAAAGCTTTTGCATTCTCTTCTTCAGGAGTGCATGTGTCAGTACTTCTAGTTTTGGTTTTTGCGCTAAGATCTCGATTAGAATTTGTAAATCTCTCTACCTCTGTTCTTTGTATTCAATTTTATTGCTTGAATTCAGATTCGTCACCATCATCGGCTTCCCGCAGCGGAGGTCGTCGACTCATTGATCTCCATTGAATTCCAGCAAGGGAGATCAATGCCGGCGAAATTGAAGACGCCAGATTTTGATGTTGTCCGGTTTAAATTGCTAAAATGCAAGTTTGAGTGAGATGAGAGGTAGAGAGAGAAAGGGTGTTTGGCGTGAGGAATTTAGAGTGGCAATATTTTTATCAATTTTTAAATAATAGCCGCATGTCAATTTCTTGTTAGTGTATTAAGGGCATCCGCAACGCGCCGAGGCGACGTAGCGGCCTCCTGATGTGTATTTTTCGAGCTTTTATATCAATGAATTACTTACACACAAGCTTAATAAAATAGCTCTAAAATTACAACTTTCTGCAAGAGTACAGATGTAGTTGTAGTAAAAGAGTGTCGAACCACAGGGAGGCGTAGGTTATTTAATTAGAGAAAGATAAAAATAAAGAAAGGATAAAACAAACAAAGATAAATAAAATACAAAACTAGAAAATAGGATAAGAAGAAATCATTGCTCCTATATGTCTTGGGCATACGAATTGGGATACTTCGATGGATTACTACGATCAAGACTATGCTTAAGAGGATTAAGTTTGTTTTACGCTCCCTATCCGCTGAACACTTCAAGAGAATTGTATACCTAGGATAAGCTGAACACGTCTCCCAAGTTCTAGTCACTAACCTATCACTCCTGCTAGGTCGCGCAGTAAGCTTTAGTTTAGCTTCTATGATTGTCAAACACGATAATTAGCTCATTTTAACTTAATGCCCACGCGGAAGCGCAGCAGACACTAAACCAAATATATAGAAGAAAACTATCGATCCACTCGAGATTATCTCCCTGAACAAGTATCAAATCTCGAGTTCCTTGCATATGAGTACGACCAAAATCTATGCTAAAGAGGCAATAGAATAATGGCTACAAAGTTCTACCTATCTAGACGTCTCAAGATTAGTAGAATAATTAAACAATTCATAAACAAGAATCACACGTAAATCAAACCATAATAATCATCTAAGTATCCAACAATTCACCCTACAACATATTCGGAGCAACGAAGGAAATCTAGCCAAACATACTAAAATGAATTACACCAAAAGAACCGTGAACCGTGAACTCCGTGGTGTTCTCCAACTCTAGATGATGGATGATCTCCTCCGGGATGGAGTATGGATCCTCCCTTCCTCTTCTTCCTTCTCCTTATTTCTTCCTCAGCCGTCTTCCCCCTGTTTCTCACGACCTCTTCCTTATTTAATTGCCCAAAACTCCCGAGAGAAAACTGCCAAAATGCAGTTACAGCACCAAACGCCCGACCGGGCAGAATTAAAAGAGAAATTCGCCCGACCGGGCGAATAATCTGTACTCCTCATGCGAAACTGAAAACGCCCGACCGGGCGTTTTGCAATACGAAAATCGCCCGACCGGGCAAAGTCTCTGGACTCCGAATGCCTTCTCAGCTGTGCATTTCCGACGACTTTCCAGCTTCTAACACCCAAAACTACACTCAAAGCACGACTTGGTGAGTTACAATTCACATAAAAGTGTGTAGTCTAAGGGGAAAAACATAGAACATATGCTTCGCATCAAATACCCCCAAACTTAAGCTCTTGCTCGCCCCGAGCAAGATACATTTTAAGCACAAAAACTCAACCAAGTCTAACCCGCAAAGAGATTTTCATCAACAAGAATCATGTAGGGACGTGAGTGACAAGATCTAAACCCCCGACATTTCCAATCGAGATTTCCCACTCTCAAGAACAATCACTCATCCCCCTAGAACTTCAAGTCAAGGTGCACTTCAAGGTAAGTCCAAACATGTGATCATACAACTCAAACCGTCATCATTGACTCGTCAAGCATTACTTACCACATAGACTCGCGGATTTCAAATCAAACTTCACTAACTCTACCAAGTTATTTACAAAGCATCCACAAGCATCAACAATAAGGTCCAAGGTCTTAATTAAAGGTTGTAATGGGGCTAGGGGTGAGGTAGGATAAATATGGATAGTAAGCTCAAAAGCTACACATTTGAGTGACAAATTCTTCCCTCCTACAACTTCCTTCCAAAGATCAAACAACAAAATATTACAACCAAATTCGCACTCCCCCAAACTTGAGATCTATTCTAAACAAGATTACATATTACACAAATATAGAAGCTCTAACTTTATTTCATCAAACTTTTTCTTCTTTCTTTTTTTTTTCTCTAGAAAAGACCTCGACTTTTGCAAATTTGGAGGTCGTCTTTTTCTTTCTTTTTGTTTCCTCTTTTTTTTTCTCTAAGAACTTCATTCTTTTCACTTATACATTACATCAAGTCTAAAAATGTCTACACTTTACAATTCACCACCCAACACTCAAAACTCAAGTCACCAAAGCTCAAACTTGTTTTTAGCACCCAAATAGTAGCAAGGTCTATTGATGAGGCTAAAATTAGGCTTTTTTCAGTGGCTAAGTGTTTGGCTAAGTGTTTACACAAAGAATAAGGTAGTAAGCTCAAGGTGGCTTCTAGGGGATCATGTGATGGACTAGGCATGTGATCATTTGGCCATAGAGTTCATCCTAGTGCCTTATCCTCCCATATCGTTGACACAAATGAATACAAGCACGCAACTCGATAAAGCAAATCAATTCAAGATAATTTCCACAATACATATGACTTTCATACTCTCCTCAACTCAAGAAATCGGATGTAATCACAACATGCTCTTTCAAATAAATTCATGCACAGATTCTATCCATCCTAAGCTTCAAAGATCAAGTAAGATCAAGCAAGATTTCCCAACCAGAAAGCCGAAGATCTAGCATGCACCCGTCAATTACATGATTCAAAACACTTTAGCAGATAATACACCCAATAACATGCATCACAAATCATTCACAACCCCCCCAAACTTAAATGCATCATTGTCCTCAATGCATGCAAAGAAGAACAAAAATAAAGTAAAGGGAAAGAGAGCTCCCCCAAACTTGGCATGATGTCCGTAGTGCATTCGGGTGGGAGAGTGGTTGTATTTTCCTTTGTAGGTATGATTCCTCCTAAGCTCCAATATGAGTCTCATCTCCATGTTGCTCCTACAAAAAGAAAAAAAAAACACAAAAAGAAAACAAAATACTCAATTCATAAAAATACATCGAAGGAAAGAATTGAGCGAACAAAACCCTCGATTTATTAAGAGAAAATAAAAAACTAAAAACTCATCGGGTTGCCTCCCAACTAGCGCCTTTGTTTAAAGTCGTTGGCTCGACTTAGCCTTCTAGCTACAACTCTGTAACAAGAAAATAAAATGTTAGAAAGCTATACAAAAATAAAAATAAAAAGAATCCTAAATTAAATAACCAGTTGCCTCCCCGGCAACGGCGCCAAAACTTGATGTGTATTTTTCGAGCTTTTATATCAATGAATTACTTACACACAAGCTTAATAAAATAGCTCTAAAATTACAACTTTCTGCAAGAGTACAGATGTAGTTGTAGTAAAAGAGTGTCGAACCACAAGGAGGCGTAGGTTATTTAATTAGAGAAAGATAAAAATAAAGAAAGGATAAAACAAACAAAGATAAATAAAATACAAAACTAGAAAATAGGATAAGAAGAAATCATTGCTCCTATATGTCTTGGGCATACGAATTGGGATACTTCGATGGATTACTACGATCAAGACTATGCTTAAGAGGATTAAGTTTGTTTTACGCTCCCTATCCGCTGAACACTTCAAGAGAATTGTATACCTAGGATAAGCTGAACACGTCTCCCAAGGTCTAGTCACTAACCTATCACTCCTGCTAGGTCGCGCAGTAAGCTTTAGTTTAGCTTCTATGATTGTCAAACACGATAATTAGCTCATTTTAACTTAATGCCCACGCGGAAGCGCAGCAGACACTAAACCAAATATATAGAAGAAAACTATCGATCCACTCGAGATTATCTCCCTGAACAAGTATCAAATCTCGAGTTCCTTGCATATGAGTACGACCAAAATCTATGCTAAAGAGGCAATAGAATAATGGCTACAAAGTTCTACCTATCTAGACGTCTCAAGATTAGTAGAATAATTAAACAATTCATAAACAAGAATCACACGTAAATCAAACCATAATAATCATCTAAGTATCCAACAATTCACCCTACAACATATTCGGAGCAACGAAGGAAATCTAGCCAAACATACTAAAATGAATTACACCAAAAGAACCGTGAACCGTGAACTCCGTGGTGTTCTCCAACTCTAGATGATGGATGATCTCCTCCGGGATGGAGTATGGATCCTCCCTTCCTCTTCTTCCTTCTCCTTATTTCTTCCTCAGCCGTCCTCCCCCTGTTTCTCACGACCTCTTCCTTATTTAATTGCCCAAAACTCCCGAGAGAAAACTGCCAAAATGCAGTTACAGCACCAAACGCCCGACCGGGCAGAATTAAAAGAGAAATTCGCCCGACCGGGCGAATAATCTGTACTCCTCATGCGAAACTGAAAACGCCCGACCGGGCGTTTTGCAATACGAAAATCGCCCGACCGGGCAAAGTCTCTGGACTCCGAATGCCTTCTCAGCTGTGCATTTCCGACGACTTTCCAGCTTCTAACACCCAAAACTACACTCAAAGCACGACTTGGTGAGTTACAATTCACATAAAAGTGTGTAGTCTAAGGGGAAAAACATAGAACATATGCTTCGCATCAAATACCCCCAAACTTAAGCTCTTGCTCGCCCCGAGCAAGATACATTTTAAGCACAAAAACTCAACCAAGTCTAACCCGCAAAGAGATTTTCATCAACAAGAATCATGTAGGGACGTGAGTGACAAGATCTAAACCCCCGACATTTCCAATCGAGATTTCCCACTCTCAAGAACAATCACTCATCCCCCTAGAACTTCAAGTCAAGGTGCACTTCAAGGTAAGTCCAAACATGTGATCATACAACTCAAACCGTCATCATTGACTCGTCAAGCATTACTTACCACATAGACTCGCGGATTTCAAATCAAACTTCACTAACTCTACCAAGTTATTTACAAAGCATCCACAAGCATCAACAATAAGGTCCAAGGTCTTAATTAAAGGTTGTAATGAGGATAGGGGTGAGGTAGGATAAATATGGATAGTAAGCTCAAAAGCTACACATTTGAGTGCCAAATTCTTCCCTCCTACAACTTCCTTCCAAAGATCAAACAACAAAATATTACAACCAAATTCGCACTCCCCCAAACTTGAGATCTATTCTAAACAAGATTACATATTACACAAATATAGAAGCTCTAACTTTATTTCATCAAACTTTTTCTTCTTTCTTTTTTTTTCTCTAGAAAAGACCTCGACTTTTGCAAATTTGGAGGTCGTCTTTTTCTTTCTTTTTGTTTCCTCTTTTTTTTTTCTCTAAGAACTTCATTCTTTTCACTTATACATTACATCAAGTCTAAAAATGTCACGAAATAAAACCCCTAGACCGATGCATGAAATTAGCCTTATCAAACTGCTCACACTTAAACCATGCTTGTCCTCAAGTATGAAAGACAAGTGAAAGAAATAAGGCGAATTTCAATGCACGGTCCCCAAGAACGACTCTACAAACAAAAACAAAAACAGACTCCTGGACCTAGACAACTTGGCAAAATAAAAAAAATAGACTTATAAAAGAAAACAACACAAAGAATCAAAACACAAACAAGCATGAACTAGGTTCGACTTTTAGGCAACCGTCCCCACAAGCTTAAGTTCAATCCGATCGTCTACAGTCTTCAAATCTTCCCTCTTCCCTCTTCTACCTAAACGGTCCGTCAGTTCGTCAAGATAGCCTATTGACACCCCAGCTGTTAGGTTCGCTCGATCACTCATTCCTCACCAGGTATGTTAGGATCAAAACGCTCCCCAGTTAAAGTTATGCCACTGATGCGTTGGGTTATGAGAGTTTTACCCTTCTTACTTCTCTTTTCCTTTTAATTCCTGGGTCAGGTTACTATTGCTTCCTGCCCTTAATTTTTTTTTTTTTTTTTTTTTTTTCTTTTTCTTCCCCCTTCTATATATATTTTTCCCCTGGACTTCGTCCAGCTTATGCCTCCAATTTCAATTTATTTCTCCCCCTGGACTTCGTCCAGCTTATACCTCCAAAACCCTCTTTTTCTTCATACTCTACTCCCTAAGCATCAAGTGGCAGCCCAATTTACATGTTAGCACAAAAAAAGTGTTTAGGCTTATAACTCGCTCTTATAGTAGGGCTGCACAGCTGGTTATCTAGGGCTTTTTCCATCGTCCCAACTTCATTCAGACCGCCTTTGGTTTATTAAGGAAGAAGGTGTCAAAGTTGACATGCATTCTCTCTTCAATCGTTCTCACTAAGGGAAACCTGCCTTATTATCTCACTAGCTCATGCGAAACACACATCCTAAAGACTCTTAAAACAGAAAGGACACGAACACCATACTTACTCCCCCCTCCCACTTCACTCAAGCTTGTCCCCAAGCTATCCTAGTGAAGGGGGGAAAGGAAGTAAGAACAGCAGACAACAGACACAAACGCAAACAAAGCACAAAAACAAAACAAAACTTCTCACACTTAGACCGAACATCGGGCTAAGTGGGAGAAAGCGCAACATACAAAACCAAAACAAGCAACCCCTTCTCACACTTAGACCAAAAATTGGGCTAAGTGTAGGAAGGTATAACACATATATACAGAACGATTCATGCTGGCACATAAAAAACACAAGCGAACGAAAAAACGAAAAGTAAAAGACAGAAAAGTAAAAGTTACTTGGTTCTGGGGGAAATTCACTTCGGGTTCTGGCCCCCGCGGGAGCCAGACTTGGGTGGCACTGTCTGTGGGGTCACTTTAGCTTTTTTTCTTGCCGGTGACTCCGGCATCTCCTTCTGATCTTCTGTGGGTCGGGGTACGGTTTTCCTCAAAAGTACAGGCCTGGAGGAAGACGGGGTGGTCTGAGGCCTTTGGGCTTGTGGCGGCTTCTGCACCGCTAGACTCCCTTGACCCGGCGTCTTGGAACCGCCGCTAGGTTCAGGAAGTCCCATCGGTGTATCGGGGAACTTCGCTTGAAGCCACTTCGTCTTCTTCATCATCAGTGCGACGGCCTCCGCCATCCTGTCGGAACGCCTTGACGATTCTGCCACTAAGTCGGTGATACGCCCCTTCAGGGCTACGACCTCATCTCTACTTCTCCCCATTTCTCTCCGTATCTCTGGTACTTCTTTTCGTACACCGATTACCTCCGTCCTCACATTCTCTACGTCGCTTCTCACTTCCTCGACTAACTTTCTGACTTCTGCATCCTCAGCACGGTCCCTTCCTTTACCCCGTAGGGCCACAATCCCCTCCAAAACCATTTTCATCTCTGACCTCATCCATCCAACCTCTTTCCTTACTTCTTCTACTTCTATCCTGGCTCCGGCTTCCTTGTCAGCAGTATCCTTCGCCTCCACCATCTCAGGCTCCTGCTTCGTCTGCGCCTCCGACTGACCAACCTCATAATAGCACAAGTCCTTTCCCTGTGTAATGAGCAGCCCCTTATTGAAAAAATAGTCCACGTTGAACACCTCCGGGGGTAGACACATCTTCACTTCTCTGCAGGACTTGTGGATTTTCATAATAACGTTGCGTTGCAGGTAAGCCCCTAGAAGATGGCATGTGTAAAGATGTCGGGAAGGGTTGGCTGTCACTTGATGGCAGGCTTGGGCTAACCAATAGCCCAAGTGAACACGTACTCTCTTGGCCATGCACCAAGTAAAGTACAAGTCGGGGGTCGTCAGAGCGTTGTTAGCTGTGCCCATCAGGTTGTAGCTAATGAAGGTCTGGGCGAATCGCAGGACCCTGTTCTCAATATGGTGGGCCTTCGACCAGCTGGTTTTGAACTGACCGACCCTAGGGTGAGCCACAAACTCCCATGCGTTCTGTGTCTTGAATCCCGGCGTCAGCTTCGGCGGACCAATCATTCTCTCGCTCCACAAACCCTCATCATCCTCTGTGCGCGTAAGCAGTCCCATCCGTAGAGTCCATTCACTGGTGCTCATCACATGCTCTTCATTGAAAAGCCGGAATTTGATGGAGTCAGCATCCAGATCGGTGGTGGACTTAAATCGAAAGGTGGAAAATAATTCCCTTGCCAGGTCGATTGGAACTTCGGCGGTGCTGTGCTTGAGCAACCAATCAAAGCCGATTGCGTCGATATAAGTTCGGAATTCATCATTGCAAGCGATCTGCTTGAGCTCCAATGAGCTGTACATTTTTCCAGACTTAGCGTACTTGCCCTGGGCACTCTTCTCCTTGTGGATGGTTGCGCGTTTCGGGTCGTCAAACTTTCTCATCTCGTCCAGGAGCTTGCTTGTAATCCAGATCTCAGTTGGCTCAAAGTTGAGCTCATCTTCTTGTTCTTCTTTAGACTCACTAGACCCAGCAGAATCCTCGGGCTCTGCAGCGTATGATACCTTGGCAGGTCGAGGAAGTGGGGATTCAGTGGATTTCCCTTTCGCCTTCTTGGTCTTGGAAGGAGCAATTTGTTTCCCCTTCATTTTCTTCTCGGCCGCGTAGCGGCGTTCCTCTGCATCACTCTCCCCTCTGCTCGGTCTGGGAGATTCTGCCGGTTCAGGTGCTGTGGCCTCTGGACCCAGCATTTCTTCCTCCGTCTGCCGGACGGTTTCATCTATCTCATCAAGCAGGCTCCGACGAGCCTGTCTCCGCGCTTCCCTTGCGTTAACCGGTGAATCGGTCCCTTCGTGGACATCAGTCAGATCCACTATCAATTCCAACCCGACATCGACGGGTTCTTGGACATTCTCAGCACCGAGGGCTTCTTCTTCCTCGTTCAACAATGGGGTTGCCCCTGCAAAATAAACAGGGGTCTCTATCCCCTCCGAACCTTCTCCAACGTGGGTTTCTATACCCGCAGACTTCTTAGGGGTTTCCACCTCTCTGACATCTTCCTCAGTAATTAGGGCTTCGTCGCCCCCAACCACTTCTGGGGTTTCCCCCTCCACATTTCTTTCAGCATCTAGGGCTTCGTTGCCCTCTGGAATTTTATCTCCATCAACAGGGGTTTCCCCCTCAACAAACTCCTCCAAAACAGGGGTTTCCCCCTCAACACGGCTATCAGTAACAGGGGTTTCCTCCTCAGAAACACCAACCACTCTATCCTCTAAAACAGGGGTTCCCCCCTCAGTGGCAGATCCTAACCTGGGTGCACTCACGGCCAACAACTCCAACCCCGCGGCCAGATCTGCTTCGTCTTCGCGAGTTTCTGCAGCGGTTGGTTCTGAAACGGCGGTAGTGGGTTCTGTGACGGCCTCCGGCTCAGCGGTGGTTTCTTGAACGGTCTCTGGTGGTGGTGCGGAGGATGTTGAGGTGGTTGGTACGGATTTCCCCATTACAGCCGCGAACATGGCAAACGCCTCCATCGCCTTTTCTGGTCCCCCAAATTTCTGTAGCATGTCTGCCATAAACGCCGCCGCACTTGAATCGGCGGATCCTGAGGTGTTCCCTGCACTTTGCTTGTTATCCATGGAGAATTCTGCAAAAATTTTTTACAAAGACTTGGGCAGAAACTTCTTCGATTAGGGTTAGAAAAGAAAACCTAGAGAGAAATTGGGATGTAGAGAGAGAGAGTAAGTAAGTAAAAATAAAAGAACACGGTATTATCCGATAAGTATGAGCGAGGACTGTTTCTGCAGGTGGGTTGCAGGCATGACGCCAGCGACTGTAAGCCTCCCATAAAGGTGTCTTTTAAAATCCGAACCGGTGCCAACTCCCTCCAAAACTTTACTTCTCAATTCCCTGCCCAAGTAACTTCCTTCTGCAAAATCACACTTAGAGAAAAACATTAAACTAAAAATTGAAACGCCAGACTCCCCGGGTCTAGGGTATGACAGTATCAAAAACATTCTTTAAGGAGTCTAGTATTTCGAAAATATTTTTGGAAGATTATTATTTTTTTCTGATTTGTTTGGGTTTTTCTTGATTTTAAAGAAAGCGATTAAATATTTACATTTTATGTTCAAGTGTTCTCAAGATTCCCTAGGTCAGGACATGTTAAAACTTCTTGGATGCTGGACCTAGGAAATTCTCTAAGAACACTTACTTCCCAGACCGATTAGGCGATATCAGGGAGTGCGCGTAGTGGCATTTCGTCCACTACACACATCTCCGAATTATCCCTAAATACCTTCACCCTATGGCCATTGACAAGAAATGGAGTAGAGTTTGGAGCACTTCCCTGGATCTCTACTGCTCCATTTGCACGAAGACTCACAACAGTGTATGGTCCGACCCATTTGGACTTCAGCTTACCAGGCATCAACTTGAGCCGGGATTGGAATAGGAGAACTTTCTGCCCAACTTGCAATTCTTTGACTCGGAGGTTCTTGTCATGCCAAAGTCTTGTTTTCTCTTTGTACCACATTGCGGATTCATATGACTCCAGCCTTAGCTCCTCCAACTCCTGCAGCTGCAATTTCCTCTCTTCCTCGCAAGATTCGGATCTCATGTTTATCTCCTTGACCGCCCAATATGCTCGGTGTTCTACTCCCACGGGCAAGTGACACATTTTGCCGAACACAAGCCTATATGGTGACATCCCAATAGGCGTCTTGTACGCCGTCCGGTAAGCCCATAGTGCGTCTCCAAGCCTCTTACTCCAGACTTTTCTAGACGGATTAACCGTCTTTTCCAGTATCGTCTTTATCTCTCTGTTGGATATTTCCGCCTGGCCGTTAGATTGAGGATGATATGGTGTAGACAGTCTGTGGTGTACGCCATACTTTCTCATCAAAGCTTCAATAGTCCGGTTGCGGAAATGCGTCCCATTGTCAGATATTATAGCTCTGGGCACTCCGTACCGATTGAAGATATTAGCTCTAAGAAACTTCGATACCTCCTTAGCTTCGCAAGATGTGGTCGCCTTGGCTTCTATCCATTTCGAAACATAATCCACTGCCACTAGTATGTATGTATTCCCGTATGAAGATGAGAATGGACCCATGAAGTCCATTCCCCAAACATCGAAAATTTCACAAACGATCACCGGGACTTGCGGCATTTCATCTCTTCTGGAGATTCCCCCAGTTTGTTGACACCTCTCACAATTCTGACAAAACTCGAACGCATCTTTATGCAATGTAGGCCAGTAAAAACCACTATCTAACACCTTCCTTGCGGTCTTTCTAGGTCCAAAGTGACCTCCACAAGCTAGGGCATGGCAATGATTCAGCACATCCCTCTGTTCCCACTCCGGAATACACCTCCGGATTACTTGGTCGGCTCCCATTCGCCACAAATACGGGTCATCCCAGAAATAGTACTTGGCCTCGCTTTTCAATTTCATCTTCTGGGCCCGGGAAATTACTTGTGAACTGGGCACCTCTCCAGTGACTAAGTAATTTGCCAGGTCTGCGAACCATGGCTCAGCGTTTTGATGACATTTCCCTTTTTCGGCATCCCCTGGACCTGTTAACACCATAATCTCTTCCCAGCTGATAGGTCGAGGAATTTTTTTTACGTAGTACAAATGTTCCTCTGGGAATGCATCCGGTATTGCTTCCTCGGTCTCCCCTTGAAATATCCTGCTCAGATGATCGGCCACTTTATTTTCTGTTCCCTTTTTGTCTCTGACTTCCCAATCGAATTCCTGCAAAAGCAACACCCATCGGATTAATCTCGGCTTGGATTCTTTCTTTGCCAACAGGTACTTTATAGCCGCGTGGTCGGTGAAAACTATCACCCTCGACCCAAGCAAGTACGGGCGAAATTTCTCAAATGAGTATACTACCGCCAGCATTTCTTTTTCAGTAGTGTCATAATTTTTCTGAGCTTGATTTAGCGTTTTTGACGCATAAAAGATCACATAGCTTTTCCCATCAACTCTTTGACCTAGCACCGCTCCCACGGCATAATCGCTTGCGTCACACATAATCTCAAAGGGTAGATTCCAGTCGGGCGCTCTAATAATAGGCGCAGATACTAGCCTGTCTTTTAACAACTGAAAAGCCTTTTTGCATTCCTCATCAAAGATAAAATCAACATCGTTATGCAACAAGTGGGTGAGTGGCTGAGCAATTTTTGCGAAATCTTTTATGAACCTCCTATAGAATCCTGCATGCCCTAGGAATCCTCTCACCTCCTTCTGATTCGTCGGGTAAGGCAATTTCGAGATCACCTCAATCTTTGCTTGGTCTACCTGTATACCTCTTTCCGAGACTACGTGCCCAAGGACAATTCCCTCAGGGACCATAAAGTGGCATTTCTCGAAGTTCAAAACTAAATGTTTTTCCTGGCACCTTCTCAATACTATATCCAAACTAGCCAAACATGAGTCAAATGAATTCCCGTACACAGTGAAGTCGTCCATAAAAATCTCGATGCAGTCCTCCAAAAGATCCGAGAAGATACTCATCATACACCGCTGAAAAGTGCCTGGCGCATTGCACAGGCCAAACGGCATCCTCCTGTAAGCGTACGTGCCGAAAGGACACGTGAAAGTTGTCTTCTCCTGGTCCTCGGGATCCACATAGATCTGAAAATACCCACTATACCCGTCTAGGAAACAGAAGTATTGCTTGCCTGCTAGCCTCTCCAGCATCTGGTCAATGAAAGGTAGAGGGAAATGGTCTTTCTTGGTCGCTTCATTTAACTTCCTATAATCGATGCACATCCTCCACCCAGTAACTAGTCTGGTGGGCACCAATTCATTCTTGTCGTTCTTGACCACCTGTATTCCTGACTTCTTGGGTACCATATGGACTGGACTCACCCATTCACTGTCTGGTATGGAATAAATGATTCCTAGTGAGAGTAATTTCAATACTTCTTTCAGCACTTCCTCCCTCATGTTAGGATTCAATTTGCGTTGAGGATCTCTGCAGGCTTTTACTCCTTCCTCCAAGCGGATGTGATGCATGCACAAATCTGGACTAATTCCTACCAGGTCAGAGAGTGTCCACCCAATAGCCTTCTTGTTTCTTCGGATTACCTTCAGCAGTCCCTCTTCTTGTCCCTCGGTCAAGCTGCTGTTGATAATCACAGGGAAAGTTTCGTTCTCCTCTAGATAAGCATACTTCAGGCCTGGTGGAAGTGTTTTCAATTCTTTCTTGGGAACATCTTTTTCCTGGGGCAAGGGATTTTTCTCTGTTACTTCCGTTGTCATTCCCTTCCTTGACCCAGCAGAACCTTCCACACTCGCCACATAAGGTGTATTCCTCGACCTAGCTAGCTCCGGGTTTGCACAGAATTTTAGAATTGCTTCAGCTAGCTCCTCATCTGATAACTCGCTTGTGTTCATTGCTTGACACCAACTGGCCACTTCTCTATCAATGGAATGACTCATCCCGGAGTTCTCAATCTGTTCCTGCATTAATTCCGTCTCAAGGTATTCTTGGACCAAAGGGTTAATAACATCTGTAGCGTGCAAATTTTCAACGTCAAGAGGTTTCTTCATTGCCTCATCAATGCTGAATGTGTATTTCTCCCCATTATAATCAAGGCAAATTGTTCCATCAAAAACATCAATGATAGTCTTAGCGGTACGTAGGAAGGGTCTCCGTAAAAGTACTCCGCCCGACTCTGCAGACTCATTATCACTCATCTTAATCACATGGAAATCAGCAGGGTACAAGAAGTCATGTACTTTGACTATCACATTCTCAAGCACCCCTTCAGGACAGATGCATGACCTGTCTGCCAGTTGAATCACAACCCTTGTGTCTACCATGCCTACCCCCACTAATTTCTTGTATATGGAAAGTGGTAACACATTTATCGACGCACCCAAATCTCACATAGCGTGCTCGATTCTCACATCACCAATAGAGATGGGCAAAGTGAACATACCTGGGTCATTGCATTTTGAAGGCATCTTCCTCTTCTGAATCACTGCGGAGACGTTCTCGCCTATCAGGATTTTCCCACTGGGCCTAGCCTTCCCAGCTATAAATTCCTTGATGAACTTGCCAAAGACTGGCATCTTCAGGGCTTGTAAGAATGGCAGATTGATTTCCAACTTCCCAAAAATGTCCATGAAGTCTACCGGTTCTTCCTTCTGTTTCTTGGCTTCCCCCCGACTCGGAAAGGGTTTCAGTCGCTTCCCTGCTCCGGTAGAACTTTCAGCTGATAACTCTCCAGTTTCTTTTCCCACTGCTTCATCTTCCAACTCCGGCTCTGGATCGAGGAAGAATGGTTCAGTTGATCTAGGCAAAGGTTTCTCTAAATCTCCTGTCTTAAGGTCATCCTTGACCAAGGGACTTCCTCCCTCCAAGTGTCTTGTCCTAGAAATTGTATCCTCTTCTTCCCTGTCTTCCCTGGGATCTGTCACCTCCTTTGTTCTTACCACTGGCCCATCATAACCCTTCCCGGATCTCAAGGTAATCTGACTTATATTAGCTCTGTCCGGTGGCCTTACGGAGGCGGGAATCTTTCCTTCATTTCCCCTCATATCACGCAAAGAAGTAGCTATCTGGGACAACTGCTTAGCCAGCATATCCATGGCTGCTTTCTGCTCCTGTTGAGCATCTTGAAGCTTGTGCACTACGTCATTATTCGATTGCAGGTTGTTTTGCATATGTTGCTGAGAACTGACGAGGTCGTGCACCATATCATCGATACTTTTTGGTGGTTTCGGTGGCTGACTGGGTCCTGGGCCGATACTTAGAGTCGGTCCACTTGCTTGATTCTGACGAGCGTTTCCTTGACCGCCTGAAGAGTTATTGTATTGATTTCCTTGGCCCTGGTAATTGTTCTGAAAATTCCTTTGGTGTGGGGGTACATAAGAGTTCTCTTGACTGCTCTGATTCCTGTTTCCCCAGCTCGAGTGGTCTCCTTGGTTCCGATTAATCCAGTTGCCCTGCCCCTCTTGATTCATTCCTGACCAATTACCTTGTCTTTCGGGCTGAGGTGCAAACTGCTGACTTTGTTGCGGTGCCGGCTGATTCTGTTCATTGTCAGTCCATCTGAAATTTGGATGGTTTCTCCAGGGTGCATCTCTCTGTCTCCCTGGATTCCAGCTCCCATTGGGATTCCAACTTCCCATTGCATTGACCTAGGCCTAATAATCTCCCTCCTGGGTCCCGTAATATTGTTGAATTTGATTATCTCCTGGACTAGGAGATTTCTCCTTCCATTGTGAAGCCAGTGGAATCGCCTTTTCAATCGCGTTCAAAAGAGCCTTCTCGAGCCTATCCATCCTTGCTTCGACTTTGTCATCTTCTTGTTCTCTCACAGCATGCACCGATCCTCTTCTCACTGCATTCCTAGGGTTATCGTACGCCTTCTTAGCGTCAATCAACTTCCCTAGGATCTCTCTTGCCTCACTTCCCCTTTTTCTTGTGAAATTTCCCCCACTCGAGGAGTTCATTAAGTCCTTTGACTCGGGAGTGGCTCCTTCGTAAAACAGAGAGTAGGTCTCTGCCTCTATCATTCGGTGATTCGGGCATGCATCCAACAACCCCTTAAATCTCGACCAATACTGACTCAACGATTCATCGTAATCTTGCTTACACTCTAGTATTTCTTTCTTAAGTGCATTCGTCTTGTTGGATGGGAAGAAATAATCTAAGAATTCTAACTTGAAGTCCCTCCACGTGCGGATAGAATCCGGAGGCAACCTCAATAGCCACGTATTAGATTCCCCCTTCAAGGTGAACGGAATCGCTCGTAGGTGATAATCCTCCTCTGTTGCATCATTCGGCCTCTTCTGAATACCACAAAATTTACTGAATTCATTTAAGAACTCATACGGGCACTCATTTCTACGCCCAGAGAACGTCGGCAAGATGCCGAGTACGTTTGTCTTGATCTCGATAGCCCTCTGGCGTGGATTCATCACTATAGCTTGAGCTGGTTCTCCATCTAAATGGGCAGTTAGAGAGCCGATTTCTGGATCCGGGTCTACCACCTGCGCCATGACTACTTCCTCTGCTTCCCCTGTTTCTGACTCTGTTTTTGATTCGGGTGGTGATTCTGAATCTTTGCGTCCTGATGACGTCCAAGATTCGTCGCTAGTGGATTCACTCGGAAACGGATCCCCCGTGGTGAACCCTGATCTGGTGGTCACAGTAGAGACTGTATCTTTACCCCACCAATCAAACTGGCCGTGTTTCCACCCAGATGAGTTGCTCCAGTAGGTAGATCTTGAGCCTCTGCTCATAAACTGCAAACAAAAGAAAAAGAAAACAAATCAAAACTATTTACACCGCAGACTCTGAACACTAACACTAAGCACGCCATCCATCCCCGGCAACGGCGCCATTTGAAGTTTGAGGATGTAATCGCTCGACTCTAATGTCGAATGACTAGACTCAGGAGTAAGCGAGTGTGCACATATGAGAATTAATGCAAAGCTCGGTCCAGACACAACGCTCCTTAAATCCGCTGGATCACTGGGTCCAGGAACTCTAGAGAACTACAGTGTTTTTATCGTTGGACACACTCGACTCCTCTTCAAAAATAAATCCCTCAACCCGAATGCTATGAATTAGTATAGAGAAGTGGGGTCAATCCCACAGAAATGGATTCGCAAAGTAGTGCTAAGAGACTATGGGAACAAACGGCTGCTGCCACACAAAGGGGTTGAGATTTAAACTACCACTAGATTTAGGCAAGAAATGTAAACGCTAGACCTAGGACACATAAAACTTACTGGAGTCAAACATCAATACCGACAGACCCAATTACCCCCTAGACTGAGTAAACGACTTCCTAATCTAGCTAAACAGTAAGCAACTAACAGTGGGGACCATCTTTCCAAAAATAGTAAGTACGGTAAAAAGCTGCAGATAACAAACCCATGCTCCAGCTAACTACGACATGCACCTTCGCAACTAAATTAAACTCGCAGATGAAGAAAACAGAGCACACTCCTAAATTCAAACAGAATATAAAGATTTGGACTCCGGAAACTAGCTATGAATCGGAAATACATCAGATCTACGTAAACTAGGCGAAATGAAATGAAAACATGTAAGCTAGGCATAAAATTAAAACACTCCTGCTCAGAATTACTTCAGACGCTCAATCCACTCCGGATCCAAGCCATCCGAACTCAACAACCAACAAAATCAACTCCATAACTCCGATTCTCACAGATCTGCTCCGATCAACTCCAGATTCCACAATCACAAACAACTCCACAACATCAGCAAAACAAAACCCCGATTCATCCACAAACAAACTCCATTCTCCCAGATCTCACCGTTAACCTGCAGTAATCCAGAAAATAACCACGAAAACAACCAACTCCAACAATCCAACTCCAAAATTCAAGTAAACATAATCAATCATCAAAAGTCATCACGATCTACGTAAGCGAAAACGAAACTTGCATAAAAGTAGAGAAATATCCAGAAACAAAAGAGGACCGAGCTTCGAACAGCGAAGCTCGGCGAATTCAGCAGAAACGAAAAGAAAACAGAAATAAATTGTTTCTTCACCCCAGAGAAGGACGGTGTTACAACCACAACACTATCGGAAAGCTAAATATGAACCCCAGCGCGAATTAAAACCAAGTATGTGAAAAGCGAACTTAGCAACAGGCTGTTCGTGAGGCCTCCACCGAGAAGGTCCCTCCAGCTTGCATGCTTCTTCCTTTTATAGATGCGGACATAGCCTCCTAGAGTCTTCGTAGAAATCCCTATTCTACCCTTCAACTCCGAGGCTTCCTCCGTCAAGCAATTTCTTTCATAATGTCCGCTCTTTCGCCAGTTTCCTAGGACTATACAAGCGTCCTCTTCTTTTCCTGGATCTAGCGAAAACCTTCACATACCTGGCTTAAAACATGCGTTAGACCCAGTAATTTCACGAAATAAAACCCCTAGACCGATGCATGAAATTAGCCTTATCAAACCCGTATTTACATCCATCGTAACCGGGAGGAAGCCGCCGCAAGGTTAGTACGCGACTACTTCTACGATAACCCGGTTTGGGGAGATACGTACTTCTGTCGCCGTTTCCGCATGGGGAAACCGTTATTTCTCCACATCGTGAATACTTTGGCAGCCCGGGAAGAGTTCTTCCAGGAAGGGTTCGACGCGGTCGGCCTTCCCAGCCACACGACGCTGCAGAAATGTACTGCAGCAATCCGCCAGCTTGCGACTGGACAAACGGCCGACATGTTCGACGAATACCTCCACATCGGAGACAGCATTGGGCGAATGTGCTTGCTCAAATTCTGCCAAGGCGTCCGGGCAGCCTTCACCGACGAATTTCTCCGGAGGCCAAGCACGACCGATTGTCAGTTCCTGCTCAACCTTCACGAAACAGTGCACGGATTCCCCGGGATGCTCGGCAGCGTCGATTACATGCACTGGCAATGGAAGAATTGTCCGGTGGCGTGGAAGGGGTCCTACACGAGCGGCCACAAAGGCACCCACCCAACCGTTATACTCGAGGTCGTTGCCGACTACCGCCTTTGGATCTGGCATGCGTACTTCGGGGTCCTCGGGTCGAACAACGACGTAAACGTGCTCCAACAGTCCGACCTCTTGACCGAAGTTTTGGATGGTAAAGCGCCGGCGATCAACTTCGTCGCCAACAACCGGCTTTATAAAATGGGGTACTATCTCGCCGATGGCATCTACCCGAAGTGGCCTACCTTCGTGAAGACGTGCAGTGGGTCTACGAACCCAAAGCATGCTCTTTTTGCGCAGAAGCAGGAGGCTGCTCGCAAGGATGTGGAGATGGCGTTCGGGGTTCTCCAATCGCGCTTCAACATCATCAAAGCCCCCGCTCGTACGTGGTTCATGGAGAACATGGTCGACATCATGTAAACGTGCATAATCTTGCACAACATGATTGTCCAAAACGAAGGACCCGAGGCGGGAAATTGGTTCGACCCCGAATCCCCCGGAAGCTCAACCGCAAGTAGTCCCCCTCGAAGTGGAGCGCATCCGTCTATACAAGAACGGTTATCTGTTCGTGCAAGGACACGCGACTCTAGCGCTCACACCCAACTTCAACAGGATCTAATTGAGCACATTTGGACAAACTTTGGCGGATGAAATTATTAAAATTGTGTACTTTTTTTTTTAGGATTTTAATTGTGTGCTTTTTAATTTTTTTAAGTTTAAGTTGTAACTTTGTTTTAATGTTGTGTGTTTTTTAATAAAGTGTGTGTATTTTTTTATTAAAGTGTGTTTTTTTAATTGAATTGAGTTGGAAATAAAAATAAAAAAATGAAATTGAATGAATAGTAATTTAAGGAACGGTTAAGAAACGGTTAAGGAACGGAGGGTTGCAGGTTCCGTTCCTTAGTTAAGGAATGGAGTAAAATAGTACAGTGGGGCCCTCAAATAGTAGTTTAAGGAACGGTTTAGGAACGGTATAGGAACAGCGTTGTGGATGGCCTAAGTGATGTTTTATAAAATGTTGGAGGCAGTCCTTACCGATGCTCAAGTGCTACTGAATGAAATATGGAAATTTGTGGTGCTTTCACATTTGAAATCAAAGTAAACTCAAAGGACAGACTCGTACACATCTATTTTGATAGAAGAATTGAAATAGTGTTGCACGTATTATTATTATTCAATTTTTTATAATAATAGAACAACCATTTTTAGCCTTATTTCAGCGGGCCTTTGTCCATTGAGTAGACCACATAGAAAATTTAACCAATAAATCAAACAATAGATTGAGACATTAAATACACTCTAAATTAATGTGCCTATCTACCAATTCAAGCACACCTTTATGGTGATATTTTTCATTTGACACCCGGTACTCAATGGGTACATCCACGCCAATGACCACCTTTAGTCATTACTAATGACCTTAGGAAAAATTGCTTAGAATGACATATGCATTAGCTTAACAATGTATGTGCTTCTTTCATAATTGATGTCACCCTTCATTTTATAGTTTGTCTCATAAAAGTTGTCATATTTCCTTTTCTGGAAAAATTTTTCTCTCACATTAATATAAATATATTTTTTTTTCTCTCCATTTAAAACACAAAACATCTCATAAAATTTCATGACATTATCCAAGTGCGCCATTTACTATAGAACGGAAGGAGTATGTTATCTATCATAATCTAAAGTGTCAGTTTAATGAAAAGACTTATTTGCCCTTTTTAGCGGGAAATTGTGAATCTATTTTGTTTGCCATTTTGGTCATTTTACGAAATGACAACCATTGGATAGAAAAAAGGCAGCTCATATGGAGCAATAGTGGCTTCTAAAATAGTCCAACCAAATGCAAACTTCTTGAAGAAGATTTGAAACACTTTTAAATATATGGACTAGAATCTGCATTTTGTGAACTAATTTTGTGATTGCAGTATAGCAGGTTTGGTTCTGCTTGGAATCCGGCGACAGCTGGCGGGTGAGGCGACGAGAAGATGCCGGAGATGAAGGGAAGCGGCGACGCTGCTGCTGTGCTGGATGGGTTACTGCGGCGGCGATGGTGCAGGAGGGTCGACGGCGGTGGAAGCGGAATAATGAGAAGGAGAGCCGACGGCGGTGGCGGCTAGACTCGCACGCCGGCAAGCCCGATACCTGAGAGTTACGAGATAGAGGGGTTGGTGACCGGCGACGGCGGTTGGGTGGCGTGGAGGAGTCCACAAGCCGGTGGCCAAGAGGTGGAACCGCGAGAAGGAGAGAAAGGCGGCGACCATGGCAAGTAAGGCAGCAGCGCCGCGGGGGAGGAATGCGCGACGGACCGGCGGGTAAGGTGGCGCGACAGGCGGGACGAGCGGTGAGGCTGTGTGGAAGGAGAGCCGGCGAGGAAGAAGGAGCGGTGCTCTTTGAAACACTTTTAAATAGATGGACTAGAATCTGCATTTTGTGGACTAATTTTGTGATTGCGGTATAGCAGGTTTGGTTCTGCTTGGAATCCGGCGACAGCCGGCGGGTGAGGCGACGAGAGAGATGCCGGAGATGAAGGCAAGCGGCGACGCTGTTGCTGTGCTGGATGGGTTACGGCGGCGGCGGAAACGGAATAAAGAGAAGGAGAGCCGACGGCGGTAGCGGCTGGACTCGCACGCCGGCAAGCCCGATACCTGAGAGTTACGAGAGAGATGGGTTGGTGACTGGCGACGGCGGTTGGGTGGCGTGGAGGAGTCCACAAGCCGGTGGCCAAGAGGTGGAACCGCGAGAAGGAGAGAAAGGCGGTGACCATGGCAAGTAAGGCAGCAGCGCTGTGAGGGAGGAATGAGCGACGGACCGGCGGGTAAGGTGGCGCGACAGGCGGGACGAGCGGCGAGGCTGTGTGGAAGGAGAGCCGGCGAGGAAGAAGGAGCGGTGCTCTGGCCGGGGAGATGATTTTCGCCGCCGGTTAAGGAGGAGGAAGAAGGAGGGAGGGAGAGAGAAAATTGAGAGAGATGGAGGTGTCGCATGTTGCATTAGGGTTTTAGAATATTATTAATTTATTGTATATTGTTTGAAATTTTTGTTTAATATTTAGTAGGCTTTTAGTACTTCTTATAAAACTATGTAATCAATTTAGTAGGCTTTTAGGGATGCCACTTTTAGGATGCGGGTTTATTAATTTATGTATTCCATAATTTTTGGGCTTTATTTTGGGTATTAATGTACTACTTGGGTATTATATTGAGATTTAAATATATATTTAATATTTAAAAGTTTCAATTTGGGTGTTTTGCTTGATTATGTCGTAAATTAGTAGGTTCTTATTTTGACTTTTGATTTTTGGATTATGTTTACTACGGAGTATGTATTTTAAAAATTAAATTCTTTGTAATGAAATAAATAAATTTAACATTAATTTATTACATATTTTTTATAACCCTTTAGTATATTAAAACTATCCTATGCAATATAAAATAGTAAAATTTATTATTTATTTTTAATATTTATGGATATATATCTACAGTTAAATTTAGTATACATAATTCTAATTGAGTTGATTTTATTTTATCTATTATAAATAATTACTATGTAGATCAAACTCTACAACCATTCAGTAAGAAGCAATACCTTCTCTAATTTGTTTTCATTTTTTTTTATTTCTATTAAGCTCTACAAGTTTATTGGTAGTAAGGCTATTCCATGTAAAAAAGTTGCATTGACCCACCGGATATTTAATTAAGGAAAGAAATAGGGAAAAACAATGAGAGAAATAGAATTAGAGTACTACGTGTTTAAAATTCTACCAGCATACTGCTTTTCATATGATAGTGGTTACGTTTAACCATAGCAACCCCCGCTACGTTATAGTATAACACAACAGAGGATTCTCCCCATCTTATACGTGTTTTTATTGAATGTGTCTTTGTTATATATCTCTCATAAAACAAACGTCTATTAAATTTAGATGTTTGTGTAGTGTTTTTTGTCATTTGTCACTTTGTGTGTATTTGTGCATTTTGTATATGCATTTTGTTTTTGTGCGTACTAATGTAATAGTTGGGTTAAAGATATAGCCATACATGGTTTATGGTTTTATATATTCATTTATTTTGTATTTATAATTTGAAACATTTATGTCCGGTGCATAGCACGGGTGTTAATACTAGTAGTCCTAGTGACCATCATTTGGGTGAAACTTCGTTTGCTTTGACGAAAGCCTAATTATATAGGCATTTCTGTCAACTTTGTAGTAACGCCATGCATCAAACGATTGGGCATGTTAATCATAATTCATAGTAATAGCTTAAACTAGATTATTAATTCATTATTATTCAAAGTTGGCTTATAATTATGTTAATTACGAAAATAGAAACGTGGGAGTGGGACCCCTAAAATAGTGGCTTCTTAAATAGCATAAATCAAGTTGAGCCTCTCTTCTTAAAAAGGAAAACAGAGTTTGGTAATAACACTAATATGAATCTGACATATTCTCCGGAAAGTGTTATGTGAAAGGAGCTCCATTGCAAAAAATATTTGATTTCCATAACACTAATCTCGATCTACACAACCTGGTGATGAAATAATCATAATGTCGTCGAGAACGCCGTGCAGATCGCTGGTCCCGGACATGGATCACCACGTCAAGCGCATGCTCAAGCTCATCGATGAGGACGCCGACACCTTCACCAAAAAGGTCGAACTCTACTACCAGAGACGCCCCGAGCTCATCGCCCTCCTCGAGGATCTCTACCGGATGTACCGCTCCCTTGCCGAGCGCTACGACCATGTCACCGGCGACCTCAGGAAGACCATGCCTTCCGATCTCCAGTCTCAGTGCTCTGGGATCTCGGATCTCGGATCCGACCCGCCCTCCACCATGCCTTCTCCTGGGGCGAGCCGCGCCCCTGGATTCGACTTCTTTTTAGGCCATCACGGAAAGGAAGGGGATGATCAGTCCTCCATTTTGGAGTTTGGATCGGAATCTGACGATTCCCCTGTGAATTACTACTCGAGCATGCATAGCAACGATGACGAGGTGGCGAAAGAGAGGAGCGCCGGCGGCAATGGCGAAGTTTTGGAGTCGGAGTGCAAGATTCTGACGCTTTGGGAGGAGCATCGCCTCACGCGCGAGAAGCTGCTGGAGTCGGAGCAGGAGGTGGCGCGGCTGCGGCAGGAGATCACGAGCAAGGGATTTCCGGCGCAGAATTTGCAGCATCATCTTAAAGTCATGCAGAAGGAGCTTTCCGACCTGAGAGAGAAGCTCGACGAAGAGAAGGATGAGACTGCGAAGCTGCATGAGACCATCGCGAAGTACAAGGCCGACGTTGCAGAGCTTGAGGCCGGGAAGGCGGAGATGGAGGAAAAGTATGGTTTGGAAATCGAGCGGTTGAAGGCGGAGATAGAGGAGCTGCAGGAGAAGGAGGAGACGGAGATGAACGAGAAAGATGATTGGATCGACCAGATGAGCAGCCATCTGCACCAGATGCAGGTGGAGCAAGTCGATCTGATGGTCGGAGCTGAAGGTGCGCGTAAGGTGGCGGAGGAGCTCCGGTTGAAGATTAAGGAGCTGGAGAGAGAGGTGGAGAAGAAGCAGCAGATCATAGCGGCGGGTGCAGAGGAGAAGCGCGAAGCCATAAGGCAGCTCTGCTTCTCTCTTGAGCATTATCGCAACGGCTACCATCGCCTCCGTGACGTCGTCATGGGGCAGAACGCGACTACATCTTAAGCTTACTTGTGTGATTTTTTCTCTGGTCTGTTGCAGTCGTCCTCTTGTTCATAAGTAGGTCTCTGGTCTAGGTGAGTCTTTTTGGCGTAGTTTGTGTCGAAATTCGTGTATCGTCCTCTTTTTCATGGTGTGTTTTTGCAATTCCAGACTATTGGAAAAAATAAAACCCAACTGTGTAGTTTTCAGATTGTGTAGCCTATGTAAGAAATGGCATACCTGCCATGCCTGTAGTGTAGGAAATCAACACAGATATCAGTGTGTGATTGATTGGCATATGGTATATACATAAGCCTGGTTTTATCATCTTCCTCACTTAAAACTGGATGCCCATTTATTGATATGCAGTTCTAGAAGAAAAAACGAGAAAATTCCTGGCTTTATTTACAAAATCGAAGATGGTGGCAGGTTAGTCAATCCAAAACAGGCGAGTTACATAAACACTGGTGAGGTACACCTCAGTGTACGAGACTATCTTCATTTCAGCACATTTTTGTAAGCAACGTTCCACATCACAGCACGAAGATGTCTTGAAGCAAAGAGAAGTTTTCCTTTCTGTCAATCGATGAAACAAGATTATGACTAGAAAACAGAAACAAGGACGAGGAAAGCATTAAAATTTGACCTAAAGCTCTAGTGACCTTTAGGACCGGTCATCTTCTCAGTCATCCCAGGCGTCGTCCGCAGAGCCCTCTTTCCTGCCTACTGCAGGGACCATCATATGCCTGTATTTGTCCTCCACATTTATTGCCGTTGAACCCACCATTGACAGTTTTGATAGTGTAAGCTTTGAATCTTTTGAAGCAGCTATAGCTTCTCTCTCCTTTCTTCTTGCAGTCTGATAAATTCATATACATACTATTATAAGGTTTTCATTCTCATTCTAATTATTTTGGGAGCTGCCTCTTTAAAGGAGATTTTACAAGTAAAATGGAAGTACTTACCTTTCCAGTGGCGAAAGTTAAGGAATTACCAGACTCGACATCTTGGATTGCTTTCTTTATTTGAGCTACAAGAAACTGTAACCAATGCTCACGTAAGAAACACTAAAAAGAAATAATTATAATTCAGCAATTGAGATGCAAAAGACAGAAGACAATCGCCTTACCATGTCACGATCAGTATAAAACGATGTAGCTTGGCCCGTTGATCCTGCACGACCAGTTCTTCCAATCCGGTGTACATAATCTTCCATGGTCTAAGTTTCATATCCCCAAAAATAAATTAGTCAAAATTTGGATCCCAGATTTTTAAGTTTGATCAATCAACCTAGACAGAAACAAGCTGGTTTATAGGTCCAAATTTCAACGTAGACAATTGTAGTTAGACACTTAGATGTCATTTGACAAGCTATGTATACTATAATGAGTATGAATTACTCTATAATGTTAATATACTGCTAAACTGGTAATCAACATATAATGCTTATGATAGCAATCCCCATATAAATTGGCAGGAGATGAGAAAGAGACTTCCATGCAGCATCTAGATTTACCTTTGGAAGATTCAAATTGATGACATGAGCAACCCCAGTAACGTCCAATCCCCGCGATGCAACATCTGTAGCAACCTGCAAATGATAACAAAAAGGTAACCGAAGGTTTTCAAAAGTCCAAGACAATGGAAAGATGATGCCAAATCAAAGTAATGTTATGGTGTTTCCACCACCGAACGCCATGCATAGCGCCATGGTGCCGCCATATCCGCTATTTGACAACATTGATTATCACATCTGAAGTAAAGAAACAACTATTGCTCCAGAACATTTGATCTATATACCAATTAGGATCAAGCCTCAGACACTGCTAGATGCAAAATATGCTAATTCTTTGATGGGTGAAAGCTGCATCTATATTTCATAATATATGACAATACTTCATTGAGATGATCCAGTTCACCTTTTTAAACAAGTTAAGATTAATAAGTGAAAAAAAATTACAACAGAGACAATGGTTTTGATCAAGTTGTTTCCATGTAACCAACCAAAGGTTTGTGAAGCAATTCAGGGAACATAACAAGATGCAAAACTAACCAAGACAAGACCAAATTAATTAAAATAGTCAACAAATAGAGGGCAGTTCCTACAAATTACCAGAATCCTAGTAGGACCATGTCTAAAATCATGGAGAGCAGCCTCCCTCTCACTTTGACTACGACCACCATGAAGAGAAGCTGCTTGCAGACCTTGTTGAATCAATGCGTCAGCGACTTCATCACATCTGCTCTGAAAGAACATATCCATATGCAACATTTTGAGCATACAGCGGAGAGAAAAAATCAGGAGGGGGGCAGGAGTTAATTGAAATGAAAGTTTATCTACAATGCTATGCTAAGATGACTGCATTATACAAATGAATAGCAGTAAGGAGAAATATCCAATTATTGCACTGTTCAGACAACTAGCCAGCAAGAACTGAAATTTTAAATCATTATAAGTCATTAAAATGTTTGGGGACAATCTAACCTCACAGTTGTATGAGACTCAATGCTTACTAATTACAGTATTTTGTGACAGTTACAGAGAGGATACCACTAAATAATAATATTCTCTAGTTTAGTTTAACAAGCATCAGAGCCATCACAAAAAAAGGATCATGGCATTCTAACAGGTTGACCTTTTGCAGAAATTGAAGAAGTGCAGCAGTTGCTCAGTCAGATATTTTTAACTTCAATGTCAACTTCTAGAAGAGCATGCGCCAGAGTTCAATTTTGAATGTAAAAAGGGAGTTTGCCAAGATATCTGTGTGACAAGCCGTGATGTTGTTCAATGCTTTCAGATGTAATCACGTAATAGTTAATCACGCTGATTAACAAGTAGAACTAGTGGCTAGTTAAGGTCAAGATGACTTACTAAAAACTTTCTTATTGCCCATATGAAATTTGTTTTAAAATGTGTTTTTTGTAACTAAACGTTCAGATGTACACACAGACCAGACAAAAAATTGATGCGAATTCCTCTGTTACAAGCTGAAAAAAAGATAAATGCACAATTTATAGCATTTCTCTTTTTCATATACAACTAGAAGCAAATTCATAGTCATGGTCCCAATATATGTTAATCATTTGCAAGTAGAGAATTAATATCTTTGGAAATGAAGTTTTGGTTAAGTTCTTCAATCCATCAATGTCTAAGTTGTCAGCATAGAAGTCCAGAAGTACCAAATATTAGAAGCATAAAAGGATGAATAGATCATTAATATAACCAATGGCCGGTGGCCGCACTTCAAAGGAAATGTAAGTAATATAGCAATGAGCATAGATGTGACTTGGGATCACATCAGAATTTAAACTAGAGTTACAATAACTCTAAATGGAGATTATGAGATTATAAAAGTCACCGCACAAGGAATGGTGGGTCAGGAAGAGTAATGTCAATTGCATGCGGGCATTGATTGTCGTACCTTCCGTTCCACAAAAACGATGGTCAAGGGGAATGAGTGGCTACACTTTTGAGATTGGGCAGCTGCCTCAACAAGCATATCTAGCAGCCTGTCAATCTTCATACCATAAACAGATATTAATGAGTTGAATCACACAAATATTTGCCAATAAATACAAAGTTTCATTTACCCACTATTAAACCTGATATTTCACATCTACAAAAAAAAGGAACTAACACAGAAGTCCAGCCATATGCCATACTTATTAAAATACTTGATTTCATTGTAAGTATGATACATATATATAGTACTCCCCCGGTCCCATAAATAACGTGCCCAAAGAAATTTAGTGTTGTTTGTTTTGTTAAAAGAGAAAGGGTCCTACTTTAGTGCTGTTTGTATTGTGAATGGGGAAAGAATCTCACTTTAAGGGTATTGTTATACAAAGTGATTGTATATAAATTGTGATAGTAAGGGTAATATTGAAACAATTTGTGGTGGGTTAATGTGCAAAAAAGGGAAGTAGAGAAAAAGGCATGTTTTTATGGAACGGGTGAAAAAGGATACTAGGCATGTTTTTATGGGACAGGGGGAGTATATTTTATCATCATAAAAAACATGAGCCCGACCCAGACTTTTGTGGATACCTCTCCCTGCCAAAACAAAATGCTTAAGGTTCTATATCTTATCAAGAGAGCACATTTCAGAGCATAAGGTAGGTCATGTTTTTATTTGGAGACCTAAAAGAGCAGTGGGTGCAGGTGCTCGTATATCTTACATGGGAACAACATTACCAGTGAATCATCACTGGAACAATATATTGAAAAAAATTAATTTGAGGGAACCTATCCATGTCCAATATATGGCCATTCTTAAGGTGATCAATGGTAGTTTTCTGTCAAGATTTAACGGTTTATGCAGTTGACTTTTATTGTTATTTTGATTTGGATAAGTAAATGTTGTTCCACCGGTTTAGACATATTTGTGCTTGATTTTCACATTTTCACTCCACTGATTGCTCACCAAATGAACAAATTCATAAAAACTAGGCTGAAGCAAATAATAAGATATCATTTAGAAAGTAAGGATAGAAGGTTCTGCTAAGATATTTGACTGCGTACAACACTAAAAACGTAAAATTCTGCTTAGCAGCATAATAAGTTCATCAATTGAGTGCAAACAGAGATATACCTTCTCATTTTCTGGTACCTTCTCCAAAACTTGGGATACATTTGCTGTTGGGCTGCTGACTTTTCCAACTTTTATCCGTACTGGATCTGTGAAGTATTCCTAAAATTTGCACACAAGAAAAAGGCCGTGAGTTTACATGTTTTGACCAAAACTTTACAACATTTTTCTTAAATTTATTTTTTCCCCCTGATTCAGTGCTGCAGGATTTATGAAGTTAGAGAATATACACAAGCAAAGTCTCAAATATTATACTTATCATCGTCCAAGTGAAATCTAACCTGTGCTAACTCTTCAATCTCAACTGGCATTGTAGCACTGAAGAGCAAAGTTTGATGCTTCTTGGGAATATTTTGCATCACCTTAAACAACATAATCAAAAAGCAGGAAATGTTTAAGTTTAGAACACAATATGCACTTTTTTACAGGACTATAGAATTGCAACAAAGAATAAACATGTTTCTATTGCATGATTAAAAAAAAGTGTGGTAGCCAGAGTAAAAAGTACCAAAGGGAGCAGAGGGAAATTAACAACTATCAACAGATTGAACAACATGGTTCAGTTCAACGAAACCTATGTACAAGGTGATAAATTCAAATAACTAAAAACCAATGGAAATATTTTCAATTAATATCCTCTTCTTCACTTTCTAAATCTTGTAATAAACTGCTAATGGAGTATTTGATAAACCCAATTATAGCTTCCACATAGAGAGAGAGAGAGATAATGCTACTGGTTGACACAGTGGACACCAAAATTATAGTGCCTTTATTAGGTGAGGGTCCAGCAAAAGAAAATTGGAGCAAAATGTTTGATCCAAGCTTTTGGAAACTAAATGATCAAGTCTTTTCTTTTTTCCAACTGCTCCTGGTAATTGGTAGAGCTCATGAATCATGATGATTATGTGCAAGAGTATGAGCAAAAAACTATGTTTCAGCTGCCAGCTTTAAAGATGTTTGATACTGATTACAGGCTTTATTGAAGCTTCAATATACACCATGAAACCAATTATACATCAGTTAAAATCCAGTAATAACAACTGATGATGACATTACAAATTTACATTTACAATACCAAAATATGGAAGTCCAAAACAATCATTTAATATCAATTTGAAATTGTAAGAGCTATTAGCTATGAACATAATAACATGGACTATGAAAGAGCCAAGCAAACTAAAAAACTCAAGAAACACGGGGAGGTGTGAGGGCGCTAGTAATTATATTTAGACATCATACCTCTCTTATCTGAGGCTCAAATCCCATGTCAAGCATCCTATCAGCTTCGTCCAGAATGACAAATGATATCCTCAATAAAGAAGTATTTCCCTGTTGAAGATGGTCAATAAATCTTCCAGGAGTAGCAACTACTATACTAACCCCAGCCCGCAGCTCAGACCTCTGTGGTTGCATTCATTAGCAGAAGGAAATCAAAATTACCAACAAACCAGATTAGATTCGTCAATAACAAAACAAAGAATAAGTTATCCAACATAACTAACACATTTCAAAATTAAATACCTGCTCAGAAATGTTTGTTCCACCCACAACAATTGCAGTTTTGAATGAGTCCAAAGATCGGCTGAAGGCTTTCACCTTGTAAGACAATATGCAGTGATCAACATAGTATCTAGTGCAAAGCGACATAAAACTTGCACTGAACAATTCATAAATGATGTCCAACTTCACAAAACTTAAGATCAGCTCTGTGCTAGAGCAAGAAAAGTTCCCATCTAGATCTACGCAAAAATAAATACGGTTAATATTGAAAAATAGATAAGAAACAAATTGCAAGGAGAAACAGGAAAAAAACATTTGACACGCATCACATTAAAGGCAAAGGATTTTGCTTCATTTTTAACAACTTTATTTTTCAATCCACCTAACTTCGAGAACAAAGGGGAAACCAAAATTCGTAAGTAAATTCCAGTGTCATTGTACATCAATTTAATAAAATAAGCCTTACTTTTCACATTTTAGTCATCTCCCATAATCTGCAATAAGGATAATATCATGAACCGTGACAAAGAGGAAATTTCAAGCAAAATAAATCATAAATAGCATTACAAATACAAGATTACTTTACAGATGACAGATCTTGTAAGAAACCAGAAAAATTTAATGCATATATCTTATACTACTACTTAAAAACAAAATATTAATCCTCACTTCTTTCTCTATTTGTTGAGCCAGCTCTCTGGTTGGGGCTAATACTAATGCCAAAGGTCCATCTCCACGCCGAATAGGAGGCTGGGCCAGGCAATGCTGAAAGAATAGTAATTAATCTAGATTAGGACATGGTATTGCAAGAAAAAAATTATAAGCTGCAAACAGAATTTAATTAAGAGATGAACATTGTGAAATATTTAAACCTGTATCATAGGTATGGTGAATGCAGCTGTTTTACCACTACCAGTTTCTGCACAACCCAAAAGATCCCTTCCACTTAGAGCAACTGGCATAGCCTGAGCTTGAATTGAAGTTGGGGTGGTATATCCATGAAATGCTATGTCTTTCATGGTGCTAGCATGCAAATTCTGCAGAGAGTGGAAGTGAGTACCTTCCGCAATTTGTACAAATGTGGAAGTGTGGGACAGCAAAGTAAATCATTCACTAAACCCACAAATCATTACCATGTCAGTAAAGGACTCAATAGGAGCTGGTGCAGGTTGTGAATCTGGTGGAACTGTAGCATCAACGTTAAGCCTCATGCAAACCTCCTCGACCTGAACATACAAATACATGGCACCAACTAAAAGATCCTTGACATAAATCTCACAGAATAATTAGCTAACCCTCATGTGACACTATTGCTTACAAAAGAGAAAAACCATTGTTTAATGAGCTCCATATTGTTCCATTTGGACCAAGGTTTAGCATATGAAAGCAACAAGGAAATCCAAAGCCACTGAGCCTAAGCAATACTGTCCTCCCCTTCCATGCAATATAATTTACCTTTTTCCAATTTAAAAATAAAATAAATAAGTTGGAAGCAAGAGAACTCTATATAAGAATAAAAATGCTAAATCGATGAATGCAATGACAGAGCTCACAATGAACATCAAGTGTGACAGCACTTCCTTGAATACTGAGTGAGCAGAAGCAAACTCGTGATTGATAATTTTGTTTTCTGATTTGATGTAAGGCATGCAGGAAATATATTTTTGGAGCAAAGCTGCCACCATCATGTACGTTTTATTTTCAATTAAGATCCTACATTTTTTACAGGCACCTGGTTAAGTACTTTGAGAGTATCAATTTTCATACTTATGAGCTGTATTGTCGACTAATCAGATGATTTAAGGTGTATGTGCATATAATGTCAACAATACTTATGAAGCATTCGCTGTGAGTCCTAGTTTACCAGTATGAGTCATCAAATGATCAAAACATAATAAGATTGAAAAAGGGGGAAACATCGAGTGTGATTCATACATAAACCAGTCAAACTTCTTAGCTCAAATTAACGTAGTACAACAATAAGACAAAATGATTTTATAAAATTAACAAACAGAAAAGTAGAGTCGGTTATCAAACCTGTTCCGCATTCAGCTGCATAACACGGTCGGACGGCTGCCAATGCGGAGCGACCGGCTCTGGAACCGATGAGGCGTAATTTCCGGAGCTCCGAGAACCGGCATTCCACAAATTAATTGAGTTGCCATTGTTATTGTTGCTTTTAGCGGAAGCAAATTGAGAGTAAGAGCCGTTGAGCTGCTTGGAGTGAAAATGATCGGAGTTGCCGTTTACTAGGGTTTTGGCGGCTGAGACGGGGTTGGCGGAAGAGTTTCTCAGGTGAGGAGGAACATACGACATCGCTGCAGGATAGGATGGATGAGTACGTGCACTGAGAGCAATGAGAGAGAGAGCTCAGCTCAAAATGGGTGGGGTTTTTGGAGTTGGGCTTTAGATTTTTGGGGCTGCTCAATGAGAGAGAGAGCTCAGCTCAAAATGGGTGGGGTTTTTGGAGTTGGGCTTTAGATTTTTGGGGCTGCTTTTCATTGGGCTATGAGCATCCCATCCGTGTTCTTGTCAAAGAGCACGCATGTGGGTCTGGACTCACTTTTATTACTTTTTTACTCTCTGCTTTTCCTCAAGAGCACAACACCCACATACATGCTCTTCCTCAAGGATATGCTCAAGAGTCTCACCATTCCATTATTTAATTTAAATACTTCAATTAATAAAAACATTTTCACAATATTAAAATACATTAAAAATACCCGTAATACTATTACAACTTACAAAAAAATTAAAAATTATATAATTAAAATTACATAATTAAATTCATAAAATTAAAAAAATTCACTACTCGTGGCCGAATTTCGCTCAAATAGATGATGAATGTGTATTTATAGATGATTTTGAGATTAAAATTTTTGTTTAAAATTTCAAAAAAACGGTAATGAAACGGCTATATTTTTTGGAATCTGATTTTTTTTTGGTATTATTTTCTATTTAAAAAAAATGAAAATGCCAACAGTCAATAGAAACGCGCCACGTCGCCCTGCTCAGCGGCACGAACGTGCTCGATGTATCGAGCAGAGCCGTGCTGTTGGCAAAAGCACAGCGGCGGACATGGGTGTGCCGTGCCAGCGGCACGGACGCCGTCCTTGCAGAAGAGCACCGCTGCGGATGCTCTTATACTTTATTTCACTATTAAAATGATTTGTATTTAAAGTTTAATTTTGTTTAATTGAAACTACATTTAACTGGTATAGTAGTATTAAAAAAAGGTGTATGATTGTATGAGTGTTTTGGCCTAGCAGTCGAGTGGTTAATGCTCGAGATCAATGGTCGGTCTTGGATTCAAGATCATCGTGGCGCGGTCTTTAAATATTTGTTGATTTAACAATAAAAAAATAGAGTATAATCATATTCATATGAAATGTATCTTAGATATGAAATGGATTAATGGAATCTGAGAAGATATCAAATTGGAATGGAGATCATCTTTTGGCTAAGGCATTTTTAAGTACCACGTCCATTTAAATGATGCAGACTTCTAAGTTATCTCTGGATTTGCATATTTAGACTGAACATAAGATAGATGATTTACGTGGAGAACAAAAGGGATAATCATCGGTTGAACTGAGCTGTATATCAAGGTGGCGTTCGGTTGGAAAGATAAAATTATAATGAGATTCAATATAGGATAAGATAAGATGAACTTTATCTTGGACTAAATTAGTATTACTAAATTTTATATTAATGTTTGGTTGAAGAGACTATGTCCAAGACACAATATTAATTAAAAATTATATTAATCAAACTAATATAAAAATTATCATTAATTAAGCTTATTTATTATAAAATTTACAACACAGTTTAAATCTATTCATTATCTGATACAGTAAATAAATATTAATTAAATATATAATCCAACAAAATATTAATAAAAAAACTTATTTAATTATTATGAAGTAGGGGTACAGGGTACTACATAAATAGTCGACAATACAACCCAGTAAATCTCATTCATGAAGAAGTGATAATATCCATTAAATTAATCATTATAACCTCATTGACCAAAAAAACAATTGTTAAAATAAAAAAAATCATTTAACAAAAAAAATTGCCAAAAAAGCAACCGCCAGAAGAGAGAGAAAGGGGGTGTATTACTGTAGAGACAAATTGGTTGAAGCCATAATTTTCACGAAGAAGAAGCGGCTGATCGAGTTCCTCTCCGCCACCATCGACGAGGAAGAGGGGAAGCCGATCGCGAAATCGTTCTGGCAATTCCGCCGCAGCAGCAGCATCAACTCCGATCCCGTCACCGCCAGTGATAGAAGAGAGAGAAAGGGATGGTAGAGACAAAATTAGACGGAGGGTGAAGGGTGAGATGGATAGTACGGGATTAAAGCCATAATTTTCACTCTTGATATGGGCTTTGTCGGGCCGTGACTCTGAGTTGCTGGCCGATGTTTGATGGATATTGAGCAACCGAACGGCAGATTCTATGCAATCCTTGCATTAGTTCGGTTAACCGAACGGCACCCAAGAGTATAAAAGTTTACTAATTAAATTGAGCATAATTATGACCATTATCGAGATGAAGTCCACCTCAAACTACTAACTTGATACTCTTTAAAGACACGAGATTTCACTAATATTTCGACCACGTGGACATGGTAGTTAAATTTATTAAGTAGTGAACAAAATATTGCGTCTAAATATGTTTAGTTGTCGGAATGTATTTTAATAATAAGATTGAGCATTTCTCACCAAGTATTTAAATTTAAAGCTGAAATTGTCAATAAAATCATCATAAAGCTAAACCTAAGAACATGAGTCATGACTAGCGTGTAAGATTGTTAAAATATATCATTTGATTTGTCATCCATGTATAACTATTGGAAATTTCACGCTTGAGTTATAAGTTTTGCAAAAAATATTGATTACCATCTTCATTTAACCATCAGCCGAATTAAATTCTTAATATAGTTAAATATATTAAATAAATAGTACATAATTGGCCTATTAGCTCAGTTGGTTAGAGCGTCGTGCTAATAACGCGAAGGTCGCAGGTTCGAAACCTGCATGGGCCATTTTTTATTTATACCAAATATTTTGGCTTCTAAAACCATCTTAATCTTTTTGACATAGTCACGAACAAATATCACCATTTATATACTACCTTTTATTTTGGCATAATTAATTCGACAAAAATACACTTATTTTTCACGCTAAATGGAGTTACTAAACATATCTCAAATATAGTGCAATAAGTTGACCCAAATTGAATTATCTCAAATAAGGCTAGATGGACTTACTAAACATATCACATACATCACATAAAAACAAACTCATACACATTAATCAAGAGTGTTTAAAGATAAAACAATATATACCAAATTAATTAAAAGTAAATCAAGCAAATCAAATTAATATTAGCAATAAACAAGTCTATTATCAAAGTCTTTCACTAATATTTCGACCACGAGATAATTAAATTTACCAATGTTGTAAATATTTTACTTTGTGCATAAATTGTAGCGTACAGAGCACAGTGTCGCTCTGTATTTATTTGAACGAATAGATTGAAATACTTGCATTTTTTATTCTTGGTTCGGTCTATATTTCCATGACTGTCATTTCCCTCCTAAAATGTGCAAAGATTTATCAATGAAGACATATACTTCACTATTAATTACAGTACTCCATAAAAATTGAAATAGGCATAAAGATGATTTCATTTCCGTGTCATTTCACTATACCGACCACATATGAATATTTGTATTTCTTAAAATTCATTTGATCAGTTGCACACATAATTATTGCGAAGAAAATAAAGTTTAATGAATTGTATCTCATTTAAAATAAACAAAAAAGTATAAAAAAGGCCACGTTGGCATGAAATGGAACATTCGTTTACTAGATATAGTTGAGCATTAATCTTGTAATTTCATTTCCCGCTGTTTCGAGCCTCGTTCACTTTCGCAGTCATCCCAAGCAATCGTTCTCTATTTCCGATAACTCGACTGCTGATTCCATCATACGTCTTCATCTCCATCGCCGTTGCCGTTTTGCCGCCGATTACTATTAAAGGTAATCGATTCGCGACGTTTCGCTACTCAAAGTGAGAAGAAAAACTGATTTTCTGTTTTTTGATTTTTTCTAAGGGTTGGTGCAGGACTTGCTGCTTAAAAACGTATATTAAAATTGTCTCTGACACTACATACAGTCTGATACAGTTGCAATACGCGCTCTCATCGTTTTTATATGTTAGGTGTAGTTTTGCGCAGGAAATTGCAGTTTGAGATGATTGATTTAATTTTTTATATTCGCATATGTAATTGTCTGCAGTGGTATAAGACTATCCTAATCCATTTTAGGGATTTTCTTATGTTACATTTCTGCAATTTTATGTGTTCTGGCTTTTCCTTGCAAATAACTTACACACACATATACATATATTGAATACATTTCCAGTAAACAAGACGAATCAGGTCAATTGGATATTCAGATTTTCCATTCACTGTTTTTACATAACTAATTTTGTGTCATTATCTCTAGCTGGTACTTCCAGTCACTCTTTCTCTTGACCTTTAATAGTGGCAAGACTGACTGCTACACCTGGCATTAAAATATGTTACAATGGATGGGTGGATCAAGGCGGAAAGTGACAACAGTAAGTTTTTAAGTGCAAGTTGCAATTGAATCTTCATTTTATGTTAATAATATTTGAAATCATGAATAGGAAACACCAATGAGTTTATGGGCAGAGACCATTTGTTTTTAGCTACATTTTCTTGTCTGGTTTCTGATTGAGATTATGCTTCATTCACTTCATAATTTTCTGGCTACTATATAAGCTTGTTGCTTAGTTTTGAATTCTACTTTTTGAGGCAAACCGCGGTTACCTTTTTCTATAAATTCAGTGTATTTGCATGTGTTATGGTTCTTTAAGGAGATTGGATAATGTTGCTTAAATTGTTCCACAAAAATAGTTTATCTTTGGTTTAACATATGTAACATTTGTTTTTTATGTGGTGTGCATTACGTTAATTAAATTTGATGGGGTGGAAAATTGCAGTCAAGAAAGTCAACTCCTAAAAGGTAGTACACTTATCTTGATTTTTACTTTCTTTCTACCTTCTTCCCTATGATCTTGTTGTCAATATTTGTCAAATTTCCCACACGAGATAGATATCTAACTAACTTTGTAGACAGAAGCAATATTTTGAGCAAAGGAGACGGCAGCAGCAGAGTGCTGGTTTAGAGAGCTGCATTGATGGAAAACGCGCATGCACTCTGCATTATGACTATAGTAGATCGCTTGACATTCTTAGTCTTCAAAATTTAGCAACTGTAGCTCAGGAACACAATACGAGTACAACAACTGGTAATTTTTCTGTAACTTTTGAGGTATAGCGAACCAGAATTTTCTTGGATTAAAATAGTAAACGCTCATGCACTATGTGTTGTTGCAAATTTTCGATTCTGATAAAAATATCAACATTTCATAGATCCATGCTTTTGTTATAAGTCTGGCGAGTCTTCTGATATGTTTAATATATTCTTAAAAATAGAGTTGTAATCAAAGAAAGTAGAAAAGAGCATAAGCTTATCGAACCTCCCAGGGATATTGGGCCAAAAGTTAGACTTAGGAAAGTTTTATCTTTCGAGTTTCAATACCAGTTTACATTTTACATTTTCAATTTCTTTCAGTTCATTCATATCAGCTAAATTTGGAGGCTATCTTAGTCAATGTAGAGTGCACAGGCAATAGATTAAGAGCTAATTGTTTTGTTTCTTATAGTTTATAACATACACAAATTATGTAGACTTGCTCTTCTTTTCTTTTTTTTTTGTGGCAACATAGTCGTACAAGGTACTGCTGAGCTTGAAAATTTAGTATCCAATATAATTTTGTCCACTCCATATGACAATCAATTTCCACTCCTTCCTAAAAGCAAGTGATAACTTGGAGAATACTGGTTTCTCTCTGAACGATCAAGATGCACTCCCTTCTCAAGTTATTTTCACCAGGGATGGTGGTTCTGTGGATCAAGCTGAGAATAATGAATGTATGTTTTTGTTCTTTACTAATTCATCCTTTTGATCTGACGAACTATACATTTGCTGCTTAAAATGGTGGATAGGATATGTTTAATAAGAGTCAGTATATTATACTCTCTTTGTTTCAGGGGCTCCATCAAATGGCACACAGGCTGAATATCCAAAGAAGTAAGATCATTTCAGTGTGAAATTTGCCCTTTAAAGTCTGTAATGCTCATTTTATTGTGAGATTTTTCCTTTAAAGTCTCTAATGTGATACCATCCATTATAAATCTCTTAATACGCTAAAGATAGAAAACAATAACTTTAAGCTGGGTTAATTTTAACACATGGAAATGAGGACTCAAAATTGATTAACAATTTCACATATTAGCTGTATCTCTGCACTGCATTTGTTGTCTTTTCACAAGCTGCTATTGTCATTTAAAATCAAGTATTCTAATTTGGGAGGAAAGTTTTAATAGTCATAACTTTACAGGGACTCGGTTCATTTACCGAATGGTAATGAAAATTTAGCTGGAAACTTCAGTGACCTGGATTCTTTCAAGTTGTCCATGTCACACCGTGAGCACCAATCTGGGATTTCTTTCCTTCTATGTTTATATATCTCGTGTGTCATTCCAACATTAAGGATATCCTAGGCTCCTACCTTTCCCAGTGAATCATTCTTAAGAATTGCATTTCTCCCTTTCCTTATAAATCACTGGATTGGAGCAGTGTTTATGATTGTATGTTGAGTTATAAGTTAAGAATTCTTATTTGGTTTTCGATTTCGGCAGAGATACGTGTCATCGATTTACTTGGTGATGACTCAACCAGTAATGCTGAGGAAAATTCATTACGGCAGGAAGGCCATGTCGCATTCTCAGTCGAAGGTTTTTATCGCTGAGTGTTGATTTCTAACTATTCTTATAAATTTCCAAAAGACCATGTGATGATGTTGCCTGAATTATAGATGTACAATAAATCTTATCCGATTGCAGGGAATATGTTTGAGGATAGTTTCGTTATGTAATTAATCCAGTAATAAAAGGTTTAGGGTTGCAACTTAGTTCTGTTGTTAAGCATTTCTGAAGTGTGTAAGAATTATGGGACGTGTACATTTGTTAGGGCCTTCATTACCTTTCATATTTAAAGTAAATTAGCTTTAGAAAATTTAATTGAAGCCTTGAATATGAGCACACCTTTCACATTGAAAGGCTGCTTTTGCATTTCAGGTCTTGGACAAGTGGACACAGAAACTCCAGTTCACTCCCCAAAGATACCTGGAAGGTTAGTTGAATTGGCATATTTACAGGTTTGGTGATGATGCACAATGCATGTTTTATAAATTTGACATGCAAAGACATCAGCCACTTTGAGTGCATTTTCTTGAGATCTATAGTTAAGGATTTACTTTAAGCAAAGAAATAAATAAATCAAGTTGTCAATAGGAACACAGACCTTAAATCAAATTGAGTTTCTTTGTTGTAATAAGGTTGTATTTCTATATCTATTTATTTGTACTGTAAGTCTCATACATGACTGCATCATGTAAATGTTTCTTCTGGTTTGTGCTTTTCAAGAGTCAGATATTTCAGTTCCCTCAACATCTAAACCCAAATTTTGTATCTGACTCCTTTGCTTGCAATTGTAATAATATTTGGAGTCTGGAATAACAGGAGAAGTGGTGTTTTACAATATTGAAAAACTTACAGTTTCATGCTTTAAACATTTTGTCTCCACCAAACATAAATTTACTGATGATTCTCCTTCCAGAATTATTTTTTCCGTGTGCCTAACGATTTTTGCATTGCAACTGCCAACTATTAAGTACCCAGAGTAGTCAATTATGAATATTGCCTCAACAATTTTCTTAAGAGGGATCACCACGCCTTCCTTTTCAGATATGCAGATTCCAAATTGACAACTAATATGGTATTCAATTGATGTAGGATTATGATGTTGAAGTATTATCTTATATAATTCATACTTGCAAGATACGTTGGTTCATATTATGAATACTAAAGACTACAATATTGTCCATCTAGTACTCTGTATTTGTGCCCATTTCTTGGTACCCTCAAGGCCTCAAACCTAGTACATCGTATGCATAATGATAATCTGATCATCTCCATCTGTTTTTTAATGATGACAGATCCTTTCTGGACTGTTACTCTCCACCAAAAAAGGCAGTGAGATTACCTATCACATCCAAACACTTGGATTATGGATTTCATGACCTAGGGTCTAGATTGGTAAGAACATTTTTACTGCATCTCATTTGTGAAGGATATTTTTTATGCTGATGGTTATTAGCAAAGAATAATGCAAACAGTTCGCATGAACTGCAACCAATAGAAAAATCATTGCTCTTGAAACATTCTATGTCAAATGTAGAATCTAAATCAAATTAGTTCATACTACAAAGAATAAAAACTCATAGAAAAGTCACACGTAATAGTATGAAAGAAAATAAGACCAAAGAATAAACAAATAACACTCCATCTCTCATGAATCTGCCGCTTTCCTTCGTTCTCTAGGCCTTGTGGTACTCTAAACCTAAAACTAATCTTCAGATCATGTCCTCACCATCCTGTTTCCGTTGTGGCTGTTTGATATGTATTCATAAAACAAAAATAGAGTTGAGCCAACTATGGCTAAAACTTTCTGTCTTGTTTATGCACAGGTGCCTGACATGGCCATGCCAGCACCTTTGTTGATGACAATGTTGAGTAGTTTGGGTCTTGTGATTTATGCATAGTCATTAGACATATCATATGGAGCAAACAAAAATATGAGTGGAAATATGGACACGTAAGAATTGTTTATAAATGATTCTGATTACCACTTATAAATCACCAAAATCACTACTGTTATGTTATTACATTTGTTTCTACTCCCATCTTTTTCTGTAGGAAGCATAGGAAAATCTTGAAATATGTACTGTCAGTGTCAAGACAGTCACACTTTTACATGCTATGCATCCTGTGCTAACTTTCTCCTATGGACCTATTGGAGTTATACTTGAAATTATACACCAACTGGGATATGTGCAGGATGTTTTGATGCACGATATTGATTTTTCGCCATGTAGCAGTACAATAGATCAGTCTTTCGGCACCAGGGACATGATAAATACAGCTGGCGATCCAAAGCAGAACTTCTTAAATTTCAGAGCACCCTCTTCAAACAATTGGAACTGCTCCAATATACATGGAATTTTAGAAAATGGCGAACTCGTCTATAACAAACGAGACAGCAGCAGAAGAATCTGGGAAGGTTGAGGTCTCTCTGAGCAATATTATAGAATCTTCTTAATTATTAGGCTACTGTGTGATTTATCAGAAATTTAAAACTAAATGGACATCAGCATGCCAAATTATCATATAGGCCTTTGAATGTACTGCCTATATTCTGTTATAACTTATAACCCATTACACCATCGTATGATTTTTACTAAAAACTGATGCAATCGTGAATGAAAATACTAGAGGGTTACACCTGGGTTGGGCATTCAGCGGCTACACTCTGGAAAGTCATAAGTATTGTATATGACACTTTGTTTCTTAGACTAATGATTACTCCTACTATATTTTATCAGTCTGTATTTTATCATAGTAATTCTTGACTTGGAGAACTTTATATGGTTTAGCGTTAAAAAGATTGAGATATCTGACTGACACTTTTATTTTTCCATCGGCTAGGCCCTAGCTTCTTGGATGATGGATTTGATGATCTGGAAGAGCAAGAGTCATTCTGCACAAACTTTGATGGAAGAGATGTTGGTTTTGATGATTATTATCATCCCAAAAGCCCCTGGAAGCAGAACTTGGATTTTAAAGGCTGGGATGTAAATAAGAAAAGGTCTGCTTCTAGAATTAGTTGCTATCATATTGCACTACTAAATTAAGACTGCAGTTAACAAATAGGACTCATATACAGGTCCAGCATAAGAAGTCCTCAAACATACAGTGTGAAAGGTGCTACTCCTTTTGCAGAACATTTACCTTTTATATCGTTCTCCGCCTTCTAAATTAATGAGCAACAGCTTTAATGACTGGCCTGCATTCTTTTCTCCTTCGAGTTTAAAGAAACAATAAACTTCTATGCCAGCTTCTGTTAGTAACAACATAACATGTCCTCAAAGCCTCTGGAAGCAGGACATAGATTTTGAAGCCTGGGACATAAATAAGAACAGGTCTGCTGCTAGAATTAGTTGCTATCAAATTGCACTATTTGATTAATACTACAATTAACAAATAGGATTCATATACAGGTCCAGCATAAAAAGGCCTGAAACATACAATACGAAAGGTGCTACTCCTTTTGCATAACATTTAGTACCTTTTATATCGTTCTCCACCTTCTAAATTCACGAGCAACAGCTTTTATGACTGGACTGCATTTTTTTTCATCATGTTTAAAAAAACAATGGAACTTGTGCCAGCTTCAGTTAGTAACGCCATAAGATATCCTAAAGGAGGGCTAATTTGCTGCAGTTCAGTATGTTCATTGAGTTCACCGCTTTAGCCTTAAGTTTCAGTTCACCGTTTTGGCCTTAAGATTACAGTTCAATTACTTCTTTTAGTCTAGGTTAAGTTTGTGGGTCTGTTATCTCTAATGATTCACATCATGTATAATTCTGCAAATACTTGCCTTTGTAATAATTTCACATTACTCTTGCCTTGAGGAAGAATATGAAAATATAGTCTGTTCTAAAATGATCAGAGTCACCTGGTCCCTATCCGGAGCATCTTACTATGAAGGATCTTCATGGTATCAGAATCTCAGATAAGAGGTGGTAAGTAAATTTGCAGAGCGCTTCTCCATAAATATCTTGTATCTTGTATTTACTCATTGCTTGGCCCTGTAAATTGACAGGCATTCTGATATTGAAATCGGTAATGATGTTAAAGATAACAACTCTGTGACAGAAGACTCGAGATCGAGGAGTTTGGCAAGGTTCAAGATTTGCCCTTTGGCTTGTAGTACTACCATCTTTCATTTTAATCTGAACTGATTTGAATTCTCTTGACTTATTCTGAAATCATGACAGCGAAGAATCTTGCTCTTGCACTGCAGGTTGCCCTTGTTTTATTTTATCATATTGAAGCTATAGCAAATAGTTAAACATCGTTGTTAATGTGATAGATTTTCTTGCTGCAGGAAGAGGTGCTTCGATCAATAAATCATTATAACTGGAGCTTGACAAAAAAACCAAAGTACTAGATTTTGCTTTCCATCTCTTGCTCATCCCTTTTAGATCGGTTGTGTGGTGGTGTTTGTCTGCATTGATGTCTGGCATTCTTTTCAGGTTCAACTGTTCAAGCACATTAATTCGACTTCCATACTAAACTGGATGTCAGCCATCTCCAAACCCGGTATGCCACAGAAAGGGAAGCATCCATCCTTATACAATATCTTTGTATATCTTTACCAATACCAATTATCTTGCAAGACTTCCTAAAATGCACCTTTCTGAAATACTCCACTAGTTATTTAGTTGGTGCTGAAGCCATTATCTCAACATAAGAAAATCATATGGATAAGATTTAGCAAAATGCAATAGTTTCACGTTATCAAAAGCAGTAAAAAAATGGCGTATGGATAAAGACAGTTCCATGGAAAGTAGTAGCAAATTAGTATTTGCTTCTAATCTTATTCATAATAATGGAGAGTTGAGAGTTGAGACTATGTCCAGAGTCACATTTTGTGGCCGAATACCACAAGGACCACCAAAATACACACAACAAAGTTCATAGTCTCGACTCTCAACTCTCCATTATTATGAATAAGATTAGAGCATCCGCATCGGCGTCTCGATGCGGGCTCGGTCTCGTCCCGGCGAGACGAGACCGCATCGAGATGCCGATGCTAGTGCTCTGTCGCGTCTCGTAACTCGGGGGGAGGGGTGGTTGGCGGGTTGTCTCGCCACGCGCGTCGGCCACGTGGCGAGCAGCGATTGGGGCGTGACGCTCACTCTCCGGCTTTGCGAGTGGACGTCGATTTTAGGCTATTTTTAATTATTTTTTAAAATCTGAAAAAAAAATTTGACCGCTTACCTTTTTTTTGCAGATTTTTTTTGTTTTTTTCTTTTTTTCCCACTTTCATCTATAAATAACTCAATTCCCCCACCATTTTTCCACACACAAACACTACACTCTCACAAACACTATCAAATCATCCCTCTTTCCTCTTCAATTATGTGTTTTTTTTTAAATTTTTTTAGGATTTTAAATTGTAATTTTCTTTTATTTAATGAAGTGTGTTTTTATTAATTAAATTTGTTGGAAATAAAAATAAAAATAAAATTGAATGAATAGTGAAGGGATGAGATAGTTAAGAGATGGAGAGATGCATGTGTTGTTTCTTAGTTAATAGATGGGGTAAAAAAACGCAGTGAGACCCATGAATAGTGAATGGATGAGACAGTTAAGAGACGGTATTAAGATAGGGATGCGGATAGCCTTAGTTTTCACAACTTACATTTATTAGTATAGTAATAGGGGGAGTGATCAATTGCTAACTCCCTCCCTAGTTGCTAACTACAACTAATTTAAGACCATGGGATGTTAGAAATCTAGTGGTCTAAAATTTGTTACGTGTAATTTTCGTTTTTATTAATTAAATCGAAAAAGATAAAAAAAATACCAAATTAGGGTTTTTGGATGAAAATGTCTATATAGCGTGTTGAAAATATCAACACAATGCTTTGATAATGTCAACACATTGTATTATATTGACATATATATGCTATGTTGACATTTGTTGCTGCACGAAAAAATTGAATTTTTTTGAAAAAATTGAAAATTTTGACATCGGAACATATGCAAGTGAGATCTCGTTAGAATTCTTATGAAATTATCGTTAATTTGATGTATGTTGTGCGAAAATTATATGCGTTTTAAAGTTATGAGATATTTTTCAAAAGTTAGTTACAACTAATTTGTTGTAAATTGACCTTAATACCCTTATTGAAGTTTTTTGTTGATCGTATTGATATTTCGGGGCTGATGATCTAGACCCTTGATTTGAATATCTTAGGACTATTATTTAATTGTAGTTAGCAATTAAGTATTGAGTTAGCAATATAACACTCTCCTAGTAATATGAGTAACTAATAAGGATAACTATGTTTTAATTAGAATACATTAATATTAATTAAGGTGTGTATTGGCATGTTAATTAATAGACAAAATTCAGTGGTCCATCCATACCACTGTGGCATTATAGGGTGGTGTGTCTAGCCAATTTATTTTTGACAAATGGTAAAATAAAGGAGTCCACCTCCAACTAGACAAACATTTATTAGGAAACATTCATTATACCACTATTATGGAAAATTACACAATCTTAAATATGAAAATTACTACTATACATTATATTGCATATTTATATATGCACATAATCTTTTAAAATATCTTATATGTACCGACAATAAAAAAAAATATGAAAAATTGCATAATCTAAATATGTATTTTCGCCTCTTATATGTATTGCATATTTATACAAGCTAATATAAATATAACTATCAATAAAAAAAGATATAATCATATCACACTTGTCAGAATTGTTTTATGGGTATGATTTCTTTTTCACATAAATTAATTTTTTTATATATAGACGATTACACAATCTTAATTTTACATAAATTAAAAAAATATGACCATAATTTAATTTTTTTTTATATATAGACGATTATATATTTACTCACCAGCTTAATTTGCAAATAAAAATTAAATAATAGTATATATAGTCTCGCTTGATGGCTATAAATGACAAAGAGGACAAAGAAGACTTTCTTATTACTTCATGGGTAAGCTCGCTTGATTACATTTTAAACTAAAATTGTAGGTAGACCAATGCTTTTTTTAGTTTTCCAGTTACATACATGCAAATACTAGTAATTCTTTTTGTATTCTATCTGCATAACTCTATTTGAAACAGCTGACTTTAAACAAAATTAAATTAAACAGTGGAATCTTGATAGTATATAATAATTAATTGCACATCTGCCAAACCTAAATAGTTGAGTCAAACGTGTATACGTACGAAACATTCTTGTTAAGGCCATTTTATTGGATATGCTAGCTGTATTTTTTCATAGTCTGTGAATGCAATATTTAATTTAAAAATTAATCAAATATGGATGTTTCTTTATCACGATGTGTAACAAGTACTTGATAAATTCTTCACTGGAATATTTCTTTTGGTTGGTAGTAATGGAATGCTTCCATACATGTTTAATTTTCGAGTTTTGAATTTTATTATAGTATATTTATTGTATTTTAATTTTCATAATAGTATAATTTTTTTGAATTTAAAGTATATTGAATGCATAGATATATTAATAATAAAATTTATATAAATATTTAATTTATATAAAATGTTTAATAACGTGTTGTGGTTAATATGTAATTTAAATAAGTATGTGGGCATAATTAAAAAATATAAAAAGTATATGAATATAGAATATTCTTTTAGGTTTGAATTTGGAGTAAATGATTGGAGTAAAATTACATTTTGGTGTGACGCATACTCAAAAATGAGTTTGAGTTTGAGTTTAGTGTAAATGGTTGGAGATGACCTAAGTAGTACTGTATTAATTAAATAAGCAAATAGGGGTAAGACGATACTTAGAGTTATTAATTACGTACTGTATAATTTTTGTTTCGGGGTTTTTTTAAAAATTAAGTATGCCTTTTTTGAGCTAATGTGGAATGGAATTAAATGCTTTGAAGCGAGATAATTTCGATTTTACAATTGAGGTCTATATATAAATCAAATATACTGCTTATATAGGAGTATACTATAAACTATACTAGTGATGCAATAAATTACCAAACACGAGTTTCTTCTGTACCAGCACATAAAAAATATTGTGCCTATTAATTATTGTAAGTGGTAGGTGGCATGTAGTAGTTCTATTTGCAATGCTGGAGACAGATAATAATTAATCGAGAACTTTTAAGCATTACACCTAAATACTAAGTCCATCTATCAACGAACCTATATTATGTAAAGTAAACTATGTCCGCTAATTTAATTAGAAAACTGTCGTGATATGTTTGGTTGGTATAAGGTTTGAATTTTTTTTACTTAATTTATTGTTTGATGCTAAGAAATGTTTATCGAAAGTAAATATTTGGAAATTTAAATACTACTACTATGTGATAGACATCTTCCTTACCTTCTCCTACAAACTACAGTACTAGTAGTAACACTCTTCTCGCTTCTCTCACCCAAATTTATGTTTTAGTTTTCTAATTTTTTCTTCTAGTAGTTTTTTTTAATCTTTTAAATTGTATACCACTATTTTTTAAAAAAATTACTATCATTTTCTTGGAATTAATAAGTTGATTGTTTTGCTTCAGAAAAAAAAAGTTACAATATAAATAGGCAGATTTTTTAATGTTTTGTTATTTGAGCGAATCAAAATATATCACCACTTATTCAGTTATAATCAATCGAGTAAGAGATGTTATGACATACTACACACTCTTAGTGATAATTCTAACCATTATAGCCGTGCATTGATTTGCAATTAACCCGTCAAGTAAAATTTTACTTTAGTTCTATTCACCATATGGAAGAGCACGAGATAATGCATCAATCGTATTTGATAAATATGTCATAGACATTATGATAAATATAAAATCATAATTTTTATCTTTTGAGGCAAACATGTACATGTCCCATTTTGTTTGGAAAGTTGTTGGATATTTTAGTGTAATTGGATTAATTTGATTGATCAACGTGATCATAATGAGACATCAAATAAGTTGGAAGTGCGGAGTGTACACTTATTTGAATTCCTTATGATCAGCGCCCCTGAGTAGCGGGGTCCAAGGGGCAGAGGAAATTTTTTATTTCCATTAAAGTTGTTGTACATAAAATTCATCCGGAAACGTAATTTTCGAAAGTTGAAGGACTATTTTGCAATTTCCTATTCCCGCCAAAAACTGTTAAAAACAGTTGTGAAACGAAGAGACGCAACTCTTCGTTTTCTGCCTCTTCTTATGATCAATTTATGGGTTCAAAGTTGGACAGAATCTACATACGAATATCTTCGAAACCTGAATTGTATCCGATCAAATATTGATAGAACCGCCAAATTGATTTGATCTGAAAGTGTTTCACGCCTTTCAGGACATCCGATTTGTTCACGTTTTTGTTTAAACTCCCTAACAAAAGTAAAGATCAATTTTGGTCATAAACATATGACAAAAAAATGAATTTTGTCCAAAACATCCACTTTTTGAAAAACAAGTCCATAATAACAAATGAAATCTTTGTCGTAGTGATCCTTTTTTTAAGAACTAAAGGTCATGCCACTGCGCAATTAGCATTGACCGTTAGTTTTTTGGCGGAACCGTGAAAAAGATGACTACTTCGGCGACATTTTCGTTTGTTATGGACCCGTTTTTCAAAAGTGAACTTTTTGGGCCAAATTCGTATTTTGGTCATATGTTTAGGACCGAAATTGACCTTTACTCATTGTTTGAGATCAACTTCATCATCGAATAAACTTTCAAGTACTTCGACTACTAAGGGCAGACATGGTAGAAGCTAGAGCTATAGATAGATAAATCCTTGAAAAATTATTTATGAGTCAGAGCAGGCATTGAGTTTCAAAAGATAAAAATATCACAAAAATGGTGCTATTCCCGCTGGACTCGCTCAGCGGGCCATCAGGTTCGCATCAGTAGGACGCTCACTTCGCACTACTTCCCGAGTTTTATCATACAAAGCATCGTCTAGTCGCATAGAGTGCAATGCATGCACTCGAACAGTGTGACAATGTGCAAACGTGCGCGTGTGGTGAAGGGGAAGTGAGGTCCACAACGACAGTGCTTCTTAGGCCTCATATGAAAACTCAAAATATAAATAATTTCTACCCATATCAAATCAAATCAAAACATTCGGATCATAAAGTTAGCAAAAGTAAATGAAAATCCCTAGAATTTTATCAATAAACACTAAAAATTACGTTCTATGTTAATAGAATCATTTTTATATTTTGGGAAATTTCAAATTAATTAAGTTAATCTAATTTTTGCAAAAAGTAATTTTCTCTTTAGTTTATTATCTCTTACTTTATTCACCGTCCATTTAACAAACTATTCTTAAACTCCGTGATGAAAAGAAATGCATCTATTAACAAGGAAGGAACGGGGGAATATTAAAGGTTGAATTATGGAAAGAATTTCGTACACAATTGTTTCTTCGGGGTCAAAAAATAATTACTGAAATTTACCTTGATTGACTTAATATTACCCAATTGAAATCTACGGATCCAGCGTATCATTGTTCGAACACACAGAGAGAGAGAGAGTAGATCGTTAGCGAAATCCGAAGAAATTAAGAGGGTGAGTAGTGCTAGTGCATGCATTTTATGCATCTCATTCTCTTCCGGTCTTCCCCCTTTGCATGCACACGCCCCCCCCCCCCCCCTCTCTCTCTAAATATATATGTACATGTATGATGCATCTATACAAGCGCGCAGTGCAAACACATATCGCCGCCTATTTTATTAGATTTTAATTCAATTCTTATCTCTGCCAGATTACCCTCTGTGGCCGGGGACCGCCGCCGCCTCTTGCTTTTACTCTGTTTTTTTTTTGTTTAATCCCCTCTCAAAATCTTGTGTTATAGTCTTACTCTTAAAATCAGAGATTTGGAGTTATTTCTGTGGGAAAATGGTCAGTTTGATTGAAGATGATCGCATGCGGACGTTGGGTTTGATAGATTTGAATAGGGTGAGTTCAAACTTGAAAGATGAACGAACACAATTATTGTTCTGTTTCTGATATATGAAATGTTGTTTTTTCTTAACACGCTAGTGTTTGAGTTGTCGGTTGACTGAATTCCCTTTCCTTCCTGATTTAGGGTTTTGATTTTGAGTTGCTCTGATTGGGGTTTAAGATTTGAATTTCCGAGGAATGGGGTCGAGGAATTGCATGAATGATGTGTGCCATGAGCTGGCGTCGTCTGAGTGGAGGAATGGTTGGACCTTGAAATCGGGTGGATTTGCTACTCTTTGTTACAGATGCGGGTAATTTTCTTGATATTTTTTTGAATTTGAGATTGCTCTTCTCATTTGCCTATTTTCCGATTGATTTGGGGATTGCAATTTGGTTATGGGGATTTACTATATTTAGGATTTTTGGTTGTAAATTTCTGTAATGATCAACTGGTGCCACACAATAGTTAGTGCTTAAATGTAGGAAAATTCATCCATGATCACCGTTGAAAACTCAGAAATTATTATGACTCAAGTCAAAAGGTGTTACAATGCATATTTCATATGTTGGTCGACACTTTATTTTTGCTAAATAAGTTTTCAAGCCTTGATATAACCAACTTCTTATGGTGATCTCTTCTGTTAAAGACGTGCAACACTTATGACATAATTCTTCTACTAATACATTATACATACAGCATTTCTAAGGCACCGAAAAGCCTATTGCTTTTTCTTGCAAATAGTAGGGAGCACATTAAGCACCATACTTCATTTATCTCGAACAACATCAGCTCTGTTTAGCTGATGCATTGATTATTTTAGTTGAATTTTCTTAATTTTCCTGTATATTACTTCTGCTCTTTGTTCAAATATTACATATATTTTGCATGAGAGGATACTGGTAAATATATGTTTCTTCATGTAATTTATTTGGAAATTGAACTTAATTGGAAGTTTCTTCCACTGTTTTTTTTCCTGATATGCGCATGCATCTTCTTTCCAACTGATCTTTTCTCACTTCATGGTTTGCTTGGTGTGAATGTGGATTTCAGATCTGCCTATGAGAATTCGGTTTTCTGTGAAACATTCCACCTGGAGGAATCTGGTTGGAGGGAATGTCGGATATGTGGGAAGGTAAAACAATCTTGCATTGTCATCTTTTATTCGTCATATTTTTCGAGATTGTCTGACCATTATTATATGTTATTGTCAGCAAATCCACTGTGGGTGCATTGCTTCAAGATATGTACATGAATACATGGATTTTGGAGGTGTTGGGTGCATAACCTGTATAAAGCGTTTTGAAATTCAGTCTGAACAATCACTTCAGGTTATTGGCCGCTATGGCTTGCTATTTACAAGAACTGCATCACGAATGCATCAGTCTTGTAATGGAATTGGATGCTAACTGCTTGAAACTTGATTGACTTAGAAGCAATCTTTTAGGAACTATAGTAATGAGTTTCACATTCTGTTTGTGAATGATTATTCTCATTTCCCTCTATCCATTTTATCTCTCACTTTCCTCGTCAGGTGACATAGACCACTCGAAGCTTGTTTTGTTGTGTATGATGCATTTCTGCATGTCAAATATTAGACGATTCTTTATGTTTTCTTGTAATTTTGGATTTGCTATTTCCTTAAAATCCAAGGATTTGCATCTTGATGATTTATATTTTCATCTTGAGATAGACCACTTGAATTTTATATTTTGTACTATGAGTACTGGTGATTTATCATTTATTAGTTGCTTGTTACATCTTGTTTATTTGGTTTTCAGATTCTCATACTTGAATATTTTGCAGATTCCTAGTAATGTTTCGAATGACACAGTTTCTACAAATGGGATTCAGGATGTTCATCCTGTAATTGTTGATAATCGAATTGATGACGACAAGTTTAGCAGTCGGAGGCTACTGCAGTTGACAAAGGTTATAGGCGCAATTGATGGTTGTTCACGTCTTGGGCAACTTACACATGACGATCCCTTGCTTAAAAATAGGCAAAGCAGCAAGTTCATTCCAAATCTCACTAAACAAAATTCGCCCTCTACATTCTTCAAGACAGATAATAGCAAGCCAAGAGAAGGGGTTCAGAATATCTATGAACCTCTAGATCAGCCATCTCTTAATTTCTCATTGACGACACCTTCAAGTATTTCGGCCACTATTTTGCCTTTTCCTGCTGGGATTGCTGAAGGAAGCGAACAACGCAAAGGTTCTTTACGTGAAGCACTCAATATTCTACTAAAACCTCCCAAACCTAGCCCCACTGTTGGGTCCGAGATGAATAAAGGAACGGTTTCACAAGTACGTGTTGCTAGGCCTCCTGCTGAAGGGAGAGGTCGTAATCAGTTGCTTCCTCGGTATTGGCCAAGGATCACCGACCAAGAACTGCAGCAATTGTCTGGAGAGTATCCACATGTGTTCTTATGCCATTTAAATTTTATGAATGTCCACCCGATTTTAGATGTCTTCTTGATATATATCTGCAGTTTTTCCTTGACCAGTCTCTAGTTTAAAATCCAATGTAGTACCTTTGTTTGAGAAAGTTCTGAGTGCCAGTGATGCTGGGCGAATTGGTCGCCTTGTCCTTCCTAAAGCTTGTGCTGAAGTACGCCCTTAATTTGCTTTCGCAAAAATGTTTCTTAGAAACAGGTTGACCTAAAGTTGGGGACCTCAATAACATCAAAGTTATATGATTTTGCAGGCATTTTTCCCCTTGATTAATCAGTCAGAAGGTATACCAATATTGATTCAAGACATGACGGGGAAAGAGTGGACTTTCCAATTCAGATTTTGGCCTAATAATAACAGCAGAATGTATGTATTGGAAGGTGTAACCCCTTGCATCCAAAATATGCAAGTACAAGCTGGTGACACAGGTATATGCTTTGTTAATTCAAAGTCTCATATGGTTGTGGCAGTTGATCTTTTACTATGTGTTTTGTTCTTACTTTCTTGAACTCTTACATTCAAATCCTCTATAAGATTTGGCGTATCAATAAATATTTCTTCCTACTTCAAATGTTGCTATTTCAAATTTCTTAGCATTTTTTCTTCTTTCATCCTTCCTTTTTTCAAATACTTTTGCCTTTTCTTATCCCAATGTCATCATCTTCCTTAGTTATTTAGAATATCATTTGTGAAAAATAATAAATGTAATAAAAGTATAAAACAAACCATTTAGAATGTTGAAAGGTTCTTTTTATGAAATACTAATAAATAGAAACTGTTCTATATATTTAAATAAATATTCTTATTTCATATATTTGAAGTTTGCATCTTAGCTGAGTGTTGAAAACCCACTTGTCCAGCATTATGTACTCCGCAAAAACTAACTTCCCTTCTCTTGCATGCTTCTTCTTTGACTAGTGACATTTAGTCACATAGAACCTGGCGGTAAATTTGTCATAGGCTGCCGAAAAGCAATAAACATTGGTGATACTCAGGTCATAAGCTTTACGCATTACCTTCTTTTCCTCTACATTTCTCAATCATAATAAGCAGCTCATAGATGTTACTTTTGGCAAATAAGTAGGACTCCCAAACTCTCACCTCAACCAGTGGTGATTCACCCGGGGGAACATCATTTTCTGGCACTAATGGCAATCTGCTTTCGGTATTTTCTATTTGCAAATTGAACAAAATGCTTCACTTGATACATTTTAGTGCATATTCTAATCGAGATACCTTGCCTTGCCAAACAATGTCAAGAATGGAGGGAAAACTTCTGGTGATTCATTCCAGCAGTCCATATCGGAGAAGAAGACGGCGGAGAACATTAAAAATAAGAGGCTTCTCATGCATACAGATGATGCCACGGAGCTGAGAATAACTTGGGAAGAAGCACAAGAGTTGCTTCGCCCATTTCCAACTGCTGAACCAACTGTTGTCGTAGTCGAGGACCATGAATTTGAAGAATTTGAAGTAAGTTTCAATTACCATCCTTCTCTTCTTTGAAATGTTGTTCACATTCATCACACACACACACACAGTAAATGCCACTGTTAGTATTCTTTTCTGATTATTGATACTGTTGTGCAATTGTTATTTGTTTGGTTAGGAACCTCCAATTTTTGGAAAGAGGACAATTTACACTTCCGGACCATCTGAGTAAGTATCACAGAATTTTTATCTCGCATAACTTATCAACAAACCTGAAATAACTGAACTTGGATAGATTCTACTTGAGTTTCTTGGGGATTCTATCTGCCTTTTGTTTTCATTATCCGGCCTCTAGAATGTGGCAAAGAATTGTGAGTATCTATTCTAGTTACAGGTTAGAAACTGAATTGTGAAATGTTGAAGAATCTTTCTACAATGTTGGCTCGTCCTCAATGTTCTTGCTAATTTTTTCCCACTTAATGTCTTTTGAAGTTTGTTTCATTTTTGCCTTGTTTTTTTAGTGAAGATGATAATATATTTTGATATTATGTAGAAATATAATTGATATTTTATCTAAGGTAGTACTCCCTCCGTTTCCTAAAAATAGGAACTTTGGAAATGACACGAGTATTAATGCAAAATTTGTAAAGTAAGAGAGAGGAAGGGAAAAATGGGTAAAGTAAGAGAGAGGAAGAGAAAATGTAGTGGAAGTAGTGTAAGTGGATTGTGGGATCCATTTCCTAAAATGGAAAGTTTCTATTTTTAGGAAACGGACCAAAAAGGAAAGAGTTTCTATTTTTAGGAAACGGGGGTAGTAATGTTTAATGAGTTCTATTCTTTATCTTTTTTATTAGTGAAATCAAAGTTGGTGGATAACTTGTTACATAATATGCTGCTTACTACAAATAAGTTAATTGAATAGTTGACGTGTCGGTTTTACATAGTTAAGATACATGATAATTTAGGCCTCAATGGGTTCAAAATTGATGATGCTTATGGTTTGTGAAATGTCAAATGCTCATTTTTTTGAGTTCTCCGGCCATCCTCCAAACAAATATAGAATCAAACACTACTTACACATTTTCAATCTCTCCACTCAAAACAATTTTCTCGTCCAATGTTACAAATGTCAGCTGGAAAGACCTTCCTGAATCAAATTAAACACAGATATTTCCCTATACACATTTCAAGAAGATCATCAATGACTGCTTTAAGTGGTTCGGATGTTATATAGGGCTTTGCATGTATGACTAACTGCGTGTTAGTTTGATTGTGGACCACATCATGCTTAATTTCAAGTAATCTTCTTAGGGAGCAGGGCCAACTGGCTCAGTGTGACAGTTGCTTGAAATGGCGAAGATTGCCTGTGCATGCTCTTCTTTCTGCAAAGTGGACATGCTCGGAGAATATATGGGATTTAAAAAGGTTAGCCACATCAAAATAATTTAGAGCTTGTGTATCTGGAAACTATAGAACACATCTTAGAACTCCCATTTCCTTCATCATTTTGTTTATAAAAGTAAAAAATTCCTCACTTTCACATTTCATTAGACATCTAAGGCAAAAATTCTCTCAGTTTTTAACTAAATTTTTTTTCTCTCCCGGCATGTTTACTGGACATGATTTGGCAGTAAGGTAAAAGTTTTCTCTCCTTTAAACTAAATGAGGATTTTCACTGCTACACAATCTCTCAAGAAATCAGTTCTCCATAAATATGAACACTCTCTCTCTTGGTTTCCTGATACTGGAATTCTACACTAAGTGAAGTATTAGTGGCATAATTGTACTTACTCTCTGCTCTGTTTTACTTAAAATAGAAAAGAATAAGTATGATGGGTAAAAGTAACAAATAACTTTACAACCTTGTTAGTTATGGAATTGCAGAAAATTTATGGTCACAGTAGAAACTGAAACATGGTAAATATTGTAAATATGGTCATTCACACTCAAAAAGTTATTAAATCTGAGTTATTGAGTTATCCATGTAGTGGTAGCCTGCTACTTACGTAAGGAACAACTCTCCTGTTTCCAGATTCTATGATAGTTTTATTGTGCATTAATAGGTGATCTGCTACGGTGTTCGCCTAAAGCATTTTGCTGCCTAGTGTTCAATAATTTGTTCCACTATTAGTTTAGACACCATAAATATAATAACAAAATATGATAAAGAAAACTGTAATCCAACTTGGTCTAACACACCTGTATTGGGTGTCACGCCCAAATGGAAAACAATCTAGAATTTCTTCAACAGAGTATTCTGGTGGATGCTGGACACTCTTCTAACATCGATCTTGTGTATTGTAACATGAGATCTCTTATGCTGAACTCCCCCTTGCTTACACGTTGTGCTCCTCATGTTATTGTTTTTTTCTTTTCTTTACTCCGTTCATTGTAATGTGGGATCTCCTAATGTCTGGACTCCCCTCTTCCACAAATGTTCTCTTCCAAAGTCATGTTACATTATAGATCACATGAAATATAAACCGACTCACCAAAACAATGAAATGCACTCTAGTCTGAGTATCACATCACAAGGACCTGAGTCAATACTAACACTAACAAAGAAAATCTAGATCAGTTCGGTGAGCTATAATCCCAATAATCTAGAGTCACACCTTCAAAGGGAAAGGTGTGTTTTCTAAGTACTCTGTAAATAGCCATGGCCCATGAACTTTTATATTCGTATATATTCTGACCTTGGCTCCAATTTCTTTCAAACGGTGTAAGATAGATTCCAAACTTGTGGTGTTCTTTATGGAATATTTCGGCATAATATTAAAGTACAATCTCCAGAAAGATAGGCAGTCCAAAATTCCTTCTTGAGCGACGGAATAATCTATTGCAGAATCAGGGCAACTACCTGGACATGCAGGATAGAACACTATCCAGAAAATTTGCACAAGCACTATGTTGTAGTAGCTATTGTAGATAGAGGATGTGTTTTCCTTTTCTGTCATGGACTTGTGAACTTCTCTGTAGGGTCTTGTAAGTTCATGGAGACCGCAGTGGCATGGTTTACATGGAAAATAAAGTATATATTTTCGGCGTTATCTGTCCTGTGTTCAGCGAATTCTGCCCTTTATAAGAGTTGCCAAAGAAATGGAATTGTTTGCTTATGGTTTTCTTTTATGGTGATCTGTTCCAGGTCTTCATGTCCTGCTCCAGAGGAGATACGACCCGGAGATCTGGAACCTTTTGTTCCTAGTTGCAAAGGTATGAACACCGCTGAATAACCTTGCAAAATATCTCTCTCATCTGTGCACTTTTACATAGTTACCTACTAAGTGATGCTACCAAGTTCTAATGTGCTTGCTTGGTGCCTTTGTCTATGTGTGTGTACTTTCTTTAGTGTCTGCATGTGTTGGACGGGCAATTTGTAGCTTTTCCCCTCACAGTTCTAATTTATTGCAATCTTGCCAGAATAATCATGGCAGTGGCACATAATTTGTTTTCATGTCAAGTTTTCGGGAGCTCCTTTCTATAATATACAGCTTTACTCTAGGAGACTTACTGAATCCCCTGCTATTCTTGTAAACATTCTTCTAGAGTGCTGAGATCCACCTAACATCATTAGACATCCTTCCTAAGTTCTTAAACCAGTGCTTGTTATGGATATGTGATTGATAAGACTACAGTTGGGCTAGAACAGGAATCCAAATGGCCTCAGTGCTGTTTGACATTTTCATCAATGGCAACTGACGTGTCAATCTCATGCTGTCGAATACACCCATTATTTCATCTGCATAATTCCCCAAGAGTATCATATTTCTTTGTTTTGATTTTGACTGAAGTGGCTTAGCATTTAGTTCTGTTAAAGACATGTTCACATCAATGAAAACCTGATGATTATGTTGGCAGTTTGCCACTTCTGAAAGAATTGAAATGTTTTATCCGATCCCACCAGTTTTTTTGAGAATTTTCTTATTGTGTGACATATCTTCTGACATGCTGAGGAATGAGGATTTGAAAGAAAATATATTTGGAAACTGTAACTATTCTACCAGTCATCGTTATTTGCCAGATTGGTCTATTGATTATACAGCTTCTTGAATTTTAAGTGCTTTAGCTCTTCCGCATCTTCATAAATAGCAAAAAGTTATAGTATCGGTGTCTGTAGAGAGTTTATCCACCGGATAGAAAATCTCAATATGCGTCGGTCAGACTGTTTCTATCTCTTGTCATGGAGTCGTCTCCTCACTTCATTTTTTATCTTTGGCATGTTTTGATGTTATAAAGAGATCATGCTTACAAAACTGCTGTTATTTTTCAGATTCCAAGAGAAGAAAAGTTTCAGAAAAGAAGATGCCAAAAGTAGGGGAGCCTTCTGGCTTAGATGCATTGGCAACTGCTGCAGTTCTAGGAGACAACATAAGCGACACAGCTGAGTGTTCGGTGGGGGCTACCACTAGGCATCCTCGCCATCGTCCGGGCTGCACTTGCATTGTCTGCATCCAACCTCCTAGCGGAAAGGGGAAGCACGATCCTACGTGCAAGTGCAACGTCTGTCTGACAGTAAGACGCCGCTTTGAGACACTGACAATGCGCAAGAAAAAGAGGCAGTTGGAACGTGAAGCTGAAGTTTCCCAAGCCAAGGATAGGGCTTCCGTTAAGATTGAGCCAGCGAGGGAAGACATATCCGTAGACATGAAGGCAAACACAGCAGGGGTGGAAGCGGACATGGAAGAAGCAAGCACAGGGCAGTTGGACCTCAACTGCGATCTTACCGTGAAGACGATATGCTTGCACAGACGGCCGGAATGAGCTTGACAACGCTGATGAATGCGGTTTCTGTACCGTTGGATATGTATGTCGAGCCTACCGGCGCTCAGAAGCAAGAAAATATCACCTTCGTCTCTGCAGATACGGAGGGGAGACAACAACAGTAAAGAGCTAAGTTTGTGTTTTTGTGTTTACATGCATGTTTGAAAACCACAGAGTCAAGTTTTCTAGGTCATATTTGTTCATTTTAATCTATATATAGTGATATTGCAAATTTGAGAGTATTAACCTTCCAAAGTTAAGAGATAGTAATTTTTTGGAGACAAATTTGTCATTTTAATTTATACGCACTTATATAACCATGATGAATTTTTTTTACTACTATTGTTGTGCTAATAGTGAAATGTAGGGTCCAAAGTTTGGAAGCGATTAAAACAAGTTTTACGCGCAGAAATTAAGATATATAGGTATGGTGGAATTGTAGTCTAAAATTTTAATTAATTTCCCGAAAATTATATGGTACGGCAACTATAGTCAAGACAATAAAATAGTTGAGGCCGGCCGGACTTTGTTTTTTGAGATTTAGTTTAGTTTATTTAGTATTTTGCGTGTTGCGATGATAGCGATCTTCTTTCTATCTTATGACTTGTTTGTCTGCCAATCTATTCATTTCCAGCAATATTACGATGGAGTCTAATTAATTCGTCTCTGACCAAATAAACTACCATATCCATATATGTTGGGTTATTTTTATACTTTAAATGATTGATAAATAATGGTTCATTATCTGTCTCAGATAATTCAAACTCCCGAATCATTAGATGGAGAAAAAGTGCCTTACCAATTAAATTGTGCTTCATTGTCTATTATCTATCAATCGTTGAGAGTATGACAATTCCCTAACACGAGGCTTATAACAAAATGGATAACATACTAACATGTCCTCTAGAAACGAGAGTTTTTTTAGGCTAATGTTCGAATCATACTATCTGTCTCTATAGGACTGTTATGAGAAAAAAAATGTAGGATCATTAGGGGGAATTTTGGATGTAAGAGGGTACATTAAATTAAACGTAAAATGATGGGAAAATATAAGAAATAGTATATCTCTCCAAGCAATTGAGCATTCCACTTGATAAGCACAAAGCAGACAAAAACACAACCAATGCAAGCATTGGGCCTGCCCCCATTTGTCTATCTAGTTTCGATTTTAATTACCTTCCAAAAAATCCTGCGTTACTACCAATTAAATAAAGTTTACCGGCCTAGCATCTTCACTCACCCCCCCTTGCATAATACTTAAACCATAAAATCCCATTTGCATCAACCATAGTTTATATCTCTTTAATTGTAACTAAAATCTAGGTAGTTGGAGATGGGAGATAGGGGAATAACACTAGCAAAGGCGAAGAAGGAGCTAGAAGACTTATACCTAGGCGTCCCAGATGAGTCCGTGAACCTCACCTTTCAAGACTTTGCTCAAGTGAGGCACCACCAAAACCAAAACCAATACAATGCTGAAATCAAGAAACTATCTCCCTCTTCGACCATGTCACCCATCGCCGAGAAATCGAAATCTCCTCTCTCATCGCCCTTGTCCAAGCTTCCTAGCCTCGACTTCAGCAAGGGCTTTCCCAGCCCTCACCACCACAATCACCTGGATATTGATCAAAGAAGTATCATGTATGATGACATGAGCGTCACTAATTATGGAGTGGAGAGAGGAGGGAGGCGTCGCCCCGGGATTCCCCACTCCAATATCTGCGCCATTTGCTGTAACTACATATATATCTGCCGCCATCGTTGCCTCGTATGCTATGTTATGTTATGTTATGTTGTCTACCTTTATATACACTCACTACACTCCATATTTTAATTAGCTAAATTTTAATTAGATTTAATTTGGCAGGTTTGTGGAAGAGTTTATTGTAGGCAGTGTGTGAACACTGGGATGGGGGACATGACAGAAGGTAGAAAGTGCACTGACTGTTTGGGGAGGAGATTCAGCCAAAGGTTTCCTATATTTCACGTGTATATTACCGCCGTCCATAAAAAATAGTCTTGAGAGTAAAAAATATTGCAGGTACATACATAGGGCAGGTAACATAGGGTGGTGCATGGTGTATCCATCGGTGGTGAAGCAGCAAGAGCTCAAGTGGGCAGAGAGAGGAGCTAGGAGGAGCGGCGACAACATGAGATACAGCAACAGGCGTAGCCCCATCCCACCCGGAACGCCGTCCAGGCACCATACTACTAACCCTCCTTCCTTCGTCGTGAACTCCCCCATTAATCACCACCCTATGCCCTTTTAGCTCTTGCTTCATTTCTTCATCCTTTTCATTTTGGACTTTGTTTGGTGTTTCTCTTGTTTTATTTGTTGTGTATTTAAGACCAACCAATTATATTCATATATATTATTTTATTATTGTAATATTCATCAGAATTTGATAAACTGATTACATCGAGAATTATACTCCCAACTGTGCCAACGGTCAAAGCTATCTCATTTCAGCAGCCACAGCTGCATTTTAATCCACAATATTTTGCTTCATGCTTGCTAAGTACACAGCCTTTTAATCAGTTGCATCTGCGTTAAAATTGTTAACTTTCAAACTTTATAATTTCTTGCCGATTGAGCTTGTTTTTATAAAAAAAAATATGGACTTTTACGGACTCATGAACGGCCATTTTGTAAATAGGTCCGCGTCCAATGTTACGTGTTTATTCGGAAATTGGACCAACAATTCAATTATAGTTTTGCTATAAAATTCAAATTATGAAACTTAGAGATTTGAAATTGAATGGAATTCAAAATTAGAGATTTTAATTTTATTCACATCTTCAATTTCGTGCTACCAAAAAAGCGGTAGACTATTAGGTCATCTACAACCCTATCTCTTATTCATTTTTTTTCACTATTCATGAACTTGTAAGGAGACGAGTGGAATGCGCCATGTGGATGAGATGACTCGCCATCTTTCTCTCTGGAAGGAGACACTCCACGGGACGAGAAGAGATTTTTCATCTGCAACGTCATCTCGTCGTCGTTTCATCTCTGCGAGACAAGCTCGAAACAATGATGAGCTGTCGTTGTGGATGCCTTTAAATAAAATAGTTATTGTGCAAAATGACAAAAGCAGATACTAGTATAATTGGAGTTTCTCTTAGTAGCAGGAATTATAAAATTTTATTGCTATAAAATTAAAATATATAGTAAGTACTAAAAAAAAGAAAAAGAAAACAAAATAGAAATAAAATGGATTTGTACAACGCACGAAAGAATTGTTTGAGGCGATGCTCTTCTGCTCCGCTGCTCCCATTACCACAAGCCTCTATATAAACTCCCAAAATCGCTGCCGCAGTTACTTATTCAAAAAATTCATCACTGCCAATTCCCCTAGATTCAATTTCTCCCCACTCTCACTCCCTCTCTCATCGCCTCTCCGTGCAATGGCGGTCGGAACCTGCGCTATCTCCTCCGACGATGTCATCGTCAAGTCCCCAACTGACCGACGCCTCTACAGATTCATACAGCTTCCTAACGGTCTCTGCGCGCTGCTCGTCCACGACCCCGAGATTTACTCAGGCGAACCTTCTGGAGACGGAAAAACGGAAGACGAAGATGAAGAGGAGGATGAGGATGAGGATGACGAAGAAGATGAAGAAGCTGATGAGTACTCTGAAGGAGACGACAGCGATGACGATGATGACGAGGATGATGAAACTGAGGAAGTGAAGAAAGGCCCAACGCAGAAGAAGGTCAGTTTTTGTGTTGGATGGTTTTGAATTGGAATCCGAAATGTTGCTGTTTTACTTATCGGCTTGTACCGTTGCTGGTCTAATGAAGGTTTAATTGTCTTTTGATTGTTTGTTTGCAGGCAGCGGCGGCAATGTGTGTAGGCATTGGGAGTTTTTCGGATCCTTATGAAGCACAGGGGCTGGCGCACTTTCTAGGTTATTTTTTGCAATTCTGTGCATTTGAATTAATTATTAGGAAGGAGAGTTAAGCAAAGATTACATTGGTTTTGATATGATAACTAATTGTAAGATTGACAGCTTACCCTTTTGAACCTTCAACTTATTCAGATAGGATACTGTTGGGAAAGTGGTAGTAACTGAAAAGAAAGCAGTAGATGGCAAATTCAGAGCTAGTAAAATGCTTATAATAGCAATAACTACTACCTCCACCCAAAAAACGTATAGGTCAGTTTTTGGTATCCCCAAAAATATAACACTTTCCTTTTTTAGAACATGACCCTTCACTCTACTATATATTTCAAACTCTACTCTAGAAGTCAATAAAGCGATGCCCTTAAACTTATGCTTGTAATATCATGTGATGTGAGTCATGCTCTTGTTTTATACTGGATGAAAATAAAATTACAGTTGTACAGGTTTCCCCATAGATTTTCAAATATTGTATATTTGGAGAGTTCTAAGTTGGATTTAGGGAAAAGCAAAAATGGTATGAGTAAAGTAAGGTCACAATCTGTGCTTCTTAATCTAGTGCATGGGCTGGCGATGGTTGTGTAAAGGGTTCTTTTTTTAGCATAGATTAGAACAATTTCTTAACTGGGCATAACTAGAGAGGCCAATAGGAGAAACTTATTTCTCATATTTTATTGCAGAGCACATGCTTTTCATGGGGAGTACTGATTTTCCAGATGAAAATGAGGTTTGTGAATTGAATTTTACCTTGTAAGTGACTTTACATGTTGGATAAAAGTTTTGCAATTTGTAGTTGTTGAACCTCCCACATACCTCTCAATTAGGCAAAGGAAAGTAAATCCTGAAACCTTAGGCATGCATTTTGAGGACCACTTTCCAGTAATTTGCTATGCTTTTTTGCATACCATTGTGAATTTGTGATCCAGGTCTTCCTCAATTGCTGATCCACTTGGTTGCTATTTTCACTACCATAAAAGAGGATTTCGAATTGTTTAGGTAACTAGTTGTATGAAAGCTGATCATTTGCCAACTGTTGCTGTTTCTGACCCTAGCCACCTCAGATACTGTATCCGAAAACAAAATCTGTTCCGCATGGCCTTCTCTCTTTCGCTTAAATTACCACCATTTTCTTTGTGAAAATGTCCTCTTAAAATGCTATATTTGGTTCAGACCTTCCTTTGCACCTGACCTACGGCTCTCTTCATTCAGCTCCACATATGCCAGCAGGTGGAATAGATCGAGCAGAGGACTATGTGTAGGTTGTTTGCTAAATAGAAACATAGGTAAACTCAGGGGCAGAGCAATGTGGTGTGGAGAGGGTTAAGATAAAATTATAATTTGTAAAAGGGTACTTATTTAATTAGTTAATTTTTTAGTGTCAGTTTAGTAATTTTAAGTTAAGATTATAAATTGTAAAAATATTCTGTATTATTATTCAATTAGTTAAATTTGACAGTTATGAATTTTTCTATGTCGGAACTTTAAACCTATGACTAATTCATTTCTATATCTTTGTTCTAAGGTTAATATCAAGAAAGTATAATACAAATATGATTTTTAGATATTTGTTAAATTTCTATTAGTTGATTTTAATATTTGTATTGATTTCACAAGACATGTTGTTAAGTAGGCTATGAAATGTTATCTTAGGCCCCAGGACCCCATTGTAAAAGGTCTGGCTCCGCCACAGGGTAAACTCGTTGAGGTGGTATGGAACACATGAATACATTATTGGTTTGTCCTTTAGTTTTGTTCACAAAATAATACGACATAAGTGTTTTTAGCAAAAATTATAGTGACAACATTTCATATGAATTCCCAAAAGATGACATGGTACCAACTTTGGGTTCTGGCACTAACTCACTATTCTAAGCCATTTTAAATCATCCTGAACGTACAGATTAACTCACTATTCTAAGCCATTTGTAGCGTGGAACATTTTGTTTTGGGATATTTTCTGGTCTGTATCAGTCAATACCTTTTTATTAACAAATGGGATCTTAGGTCTCTTCTTATGTACTCAAGACAAAAAATTAGCTTCTCCATTGACCGTTTTCTTGTCTAGTATGATAGTTACTTGTCTAAGCATGGAGGCTCATCAAATGCGTATACAGAAACTGAGCATACCTGCTATCATTTTGAGGTTAAGAGGGAGTTTCTTAAGGGTGCTTTGACAAGGTAAACTTCAAGGGCTCTTGCACTATTACATGTTTCTTGGTTTTCCTTGAACAAGACAGACTAGTCTTCTTTTATGTAGTGGATAGGATGGATCATCAATTGTTTCCCATTATCTTTCCACATTTACATTCATTGAATTACAAGATACTTCTAAAATAGGGCATTTTATTTTGCTTAAAAATTCTACATTACACATTTAATAGCCTATAAGAGGGTTACTAATCATCACATCTATGAGACATAATTAAGTTTCTCCTTTGGTACGTTGGTTAATGAAAGATTGACAGTATGATTGTTCTTGTTTTGTTTGATTTTCAGGTTTTCTCAGTTCTTTTCTTCTCCTTTGGTAAAAGCTGAAGCCATGGAAAGAGAAGTATTAGCTGTAGATTCAGGTTGATGCATATCTTGTATCCTGAAAATGATTCTTACGCACAATTCCATTGACTTCTTTATCTTCCTTTGAAGCTCAATTCGTTTTGTTTTAATCAGTTAATTTGTTGCAGAATTTAATCAAGTTTTACAAAATGATTCATGCCGCCTGCAACAACTGCAATGCCATACATCAGCCCCTGGTCATCCTTTCAATCGGTTCTTTTGGGGTACGTTCACATGCTATTAGTTGTCATTTTACTCTGCACTAAGCTTTTTTGTGGTTATATATTGGTTGACAGAATTCCCAGTTCAATCTTTTTAGGGAGTAAGAAGAGCTTGGCTGATGCCGTGGAGAAAGGTGTTGATTTAAGAGAACGTATTCTGAAACTATACCATGATAGTTACCATGGTGGATCAATGAAACTAGTAGTCATTGGTGGAGGTAAGTTTTCTCATTTTGTTTCACATTAACTGCAATTTATGTGGGTGATATGCTGTTTGTCAAGGTGTTGACGATATACTGTTGCAATGTTAAATTTGCAGTTTTGCACTTTCCTGTTACTTGAATGTTTTGTATTTTTCTGTGAGAATAATCTCATATAACAATCTTTGAAATGGTTAAAACTCGTATATCTAAGAACAAATGAGAAATGCTAATAAATAGTATTTTTTTTGGGGGGGGGGGGAATGAGTCCCCTGTGATCAGCATATGATCTTTGCTTTATTCTGATGAGAATGATGTGATTGTGAAATTTTTTAAGATTTGTTGATCAGTAAGGGTTTATTTTGGATTCTTAGTACCATGATGGAATTTAAGGGGGGCTTGAGTCCTTGACTATGTTGCCACTTGGCTGTGGACTACAAATACAATGATTGACAAAGTATTTTCTATATGGGGTTATAATAAAGCATTTTCATTTGCTATTATAGAAGCAGAATCTTGTGTGAGAATTAAGTATCTGTTATCTGCTTTTAACTATTATATCTATTTCCTGCAGAGCCCCTTGAAGAACTTGAAAGTTGGGTCGTTGAGCTATTTAGCAGTGTTAAGAAAGGTCTTCAGGCTAAGCCAGAGATGGGTTTAGATATTACTATTTGGAGAACTGGCAAACTTTACTGGTTGGAGGCAGTTAAAGACGTTCATGTCCTTGATTTATCTTGGATATTGCCTTCATTGAGGAAAGATTACATGAAGAAAGCTGAAGATTACCTTGCCCATCTACTTGGACATGGTAAGATGGTCTTCTGCTGTCTACCTTATTATGGTTGATTTTTGCTCTTTAAGAGTAAGAAATGATGACTTTGTATGACCTTTGTTTTGTATGTTCTAGTTTGAGTCCCTTGAATTCTTGATATGAATAAAATGTTTGTACTCATAGACTCTAAAAATGAAGCAGCTTGATACTATTTTGATGAAGCAAGTTGTTCTTTTCGTCAACAGTTACTTTTTGCCATTGATTCTTTTCTTTCTTTTTTTTTGGTTGAGCATGCCTGTAAAGTTTCCATTAACCAACCAATCTCAAACTCTTTTATTTCTTGAACTTGAAATTTCTTAATTTATAATATTGATGAGATCCGCATGTTAATAGCTTCAAATAGGGCACTGCAGGAGTAGTAATTTACTTAATTGACAACTGAAGTTGCTACCTTGTCTTTGAAAGACAGTAGAGATGTAGATTGTTGGCCAGGGTTTGACTTATTGAAACAGAATAACCTGAAGATGTGAGAACTGAGCAGAGACGGCGAATAAAATTTTGTGCACAACACATGTGGTTTCAAGGAATCTCGCATGGCTTTCTATTAAAGATGTCTTTTCCTGTTCTTTCTTACTACATGGATCGCCTTATACACTTTTGACTGCCTTCTCATGTTTGTCATCTCTCCTCTTTCATTGACTTCACGTATTGCCTCTCAGCCAATGGGATGGTCATACCTTTCAATGGAATTTAGTAAATCAGGTGGTAGACAAGTTGTTAGCGTTTTATTATTGCATATCTATCTCGATATGCAAAGACCAAGAGACTGTGAATTGCTGAGGCTTGTTATTTTGTGTACATAGATTGTTCATTCCCTAGTTTGTGAGTGCACCTATTGCTTATTAATGCATTAATATTCTTATGGTTGGGCATTATGTTCTGACATGTTAGGGTACTAATAACATGATTGCAGAGGGCAGAGGAAGTATACATTTTTTCTTGAAAGCTAGAGGCTGGGTAACTTCTATATCTGCTGGTGTTAGTGATGAAGGGATGCATCGCTCCTCCATAGCATACATCTTTGGCATGTCTATACACCTCACGGACGACGGCCTGGAGAATGTAAATTTATTTTTCCCTGCTTTTTACAATGAAAAATGATTCAGAAAAATACAAGTTAACGAATATATTTTCTTTTAATGGTACAATTTTGAATTATACGATTATATCCTAATATCCATAACTTTATGTGTTTCGTCTTTCAAAAATTGCAATAAGAAAGGACAAAAAGTAAAAAATAACCTCCTTCAGAATATAGTCATTTTTTTTTCATAAGTACCCTTGTTTAACTGCACCACTTCCTCACTCTCCATTTCTACTTAAAAGTAGACAACCACTCTTGCATCTTCGTTTTAAACTTGTACTCAATTCATATTGACATTCTAATGTTAAATGGAGCAATAGGTATTATATGATAATATAGTTGTAATTGTAACTGTTAATTAGATTTGTTTTAAATATTTCAACTGGGGCACCTCCTATAGAGACTATGAACCATGCTTCTTTACTCATACAATAATGGTTCCTTTATGTATTACAATAATGCTTCTTACTACTGTTGGTCACACAAAGATCAATGGTCCAAATTGGTATTAAGTACAAGGAGAAAAGTTTTTATTTGATCATCTCCTATTTATATTTAAAATATCCAAAGAGCTTATTTATTTTTTGGTATAAACTTGTTGCATCTCATGATGTTCTTATGCTCTCTTGTATTTTCTTTACAATGCATTTTGTTTTTCATCATCTGTTCTAGTCCTGGAAACTGCTTGTCCTTTAGTATTTTCTTTTGATGTATATGATGTAGATCTTTGAAATCATTGGGATCATCTATCAATATATCAAACTGTTGCATCAAGATTCTCCTCAAGAATGGATATTTAAAGAACTCCAGGATATTGGACATATGGAGTTCAGATTTGCAGAGGAGCAACCTCAAGATGATTATGCTGCAGAACTTGCTGGTATTTAATGTTTATAATCTATGTAGTTTCTAGAGTTTTATGTTTACATTGTCCCTCTAGCATGGTATTTGATTGGTATACTATGAAATTTCTTCTCAGCAGTTGGCTGCTAATCAAAAAATAAATATCAAAGTCCACCATCTATCAACTAGGAATACTATACTTTATTCATAAAGTTGACCCATCATCCAAGACGTAACCAAGCCTAGACAACGATAAACTGGAATAATAGAATTAACATATGCTGAAACATCGGCTGCACTCTTCTGCGCCTTCCTCTAGGTACACACACAAGAGCTGTTAGGTATCAAGGATGCTTTAACATATAATGCTGAATGCTTAATGCTTTATTTTTATTGGGATAAAGTATCCTGTATATTCTGTCCTGAAGTTGCTAAATACTTTAATTGTCCTTTATTTGTTATGTTCATTTGAGTTGAAATGCATGTAATTTTCCACGTGGAGGGGTTCTATTTTGGAAAATATTCAAATTCCATGCCATGAAAACATGGATGGTATCAATTCTCAATGAAATTTTTTGTTTGTTCTGTTCAGGTTTACCAAGATAGATTATTTTTGGGTTTTTTGATTGTTTAAACTGAGGGATACTAAAGTGATAGCATATATTATTGCAGCGAATTTGCTTGTCTTTCCTCCTGAGCATGTTATCTATGGTGACTATGCATATGAAATCTGGGATGCTGAGATGATAAAATATATTCTGGAATTCTTCAATCCTGGAAACATGAGAGCTGATATTCTGACCAAATCTTTGAAGAAGTCGCATGGTAGTAATCTCGTACACATTATTGTTGCTGTATTAGTTTTGATATTTGATTATGTGCTTTTTGTTTCCCTAAATAGTTGTGTATATGAACACCACATATAGTAGAAAACAAAAAATCATGGTGATTCTAGGAAGTTGATGGATAAGGCATGGGGTGGATCAAGGTGGTTGTTTGACCTGTGTGAAATAGCATCTATCAATCTAAATCTCCAGTGGTTTGACAATTGAACCTTATCAGGCTAAAAAATCTCCCTTAATTGTTGATTTAAGTAGATTTATCGACAAAGTAGATGAATATGGATTGCTGCTTCTGTCATACTAATTTTATATTGATTTGGTTTTAAATTGTCATTAGAGAGAAATCACACTGATGGACTAAGCCAGTCTGCCAGTGTATAGGAGAAAATAAGTTACTTCTGTAAATCAAGCAATACCTGGTCTAGTTCACATTAAATATCTTGTCATAAGCTTTGTGAATGTGGTGTACTTCATATCTTTGTTATTGATGCTCATCAGTTAACTGACCTAGGGCATAGACTTTGGCGTGTGACATTAAATTGAATTACCTATTTTTACATTCTGCTGCTATTTTCAGTTTACACTATACATATAATTGTTTCACATCCATGCCATGTCAGAAATTGCTAAAAGGGTATACCTCTGATAAATTGTACAACCTCTGTCTACAAAAAAATAGTCTTGTTTGTGGACGAGAGTTATAATGCAAAATTGGGTAAGTAAGAGAGATAGAGAGAAAAAAGGGTTGAAATGTTGTTAGTGAAAAATGGGACCCACCTCATCATTAGAGAGAAAAACTTACTTTAAATAGATAGATATTAATTTTGGTGGACGGTCCATAATGTAAAAGGAAGACTTTTTCTTGGATGAAGGTAGTATATGTTTTCTTAACAACTCATATGGATCGAGTATCACTTTGTCGATGTCAACTTTTTACTGGAAAAGTTGCCCTTCTTAACTTTCTACTGGATTTCAGATATCCAAGAAGAGCCATGGTTTGGATCCCGATATCTCGAGGAAGAAATTCCACTTCATTTGATGGAGCTATGGAAGGATCCTCCAAAAATAGATTCCTCCTTGCATCTACCCTCAAAGAATGACTTCATTCCATGTGATTTTTCCCTACGTGTTGAGAAGGAATCTTGCCAATCAACAGATTCCGCATCTCCAAGATGTATACTTGACAAACCTTATATGAAGTTGTGGTATAAGGCTGACCAGACTTTTAAACTTCCTCGTGCTAACACATATTTCCGCATCACCTTAAAAGGAGGATACAGTAATATGAGGAACGCTTTATTGACCGAGTTATTCATATTGCTCCTTAAAGATGAGCTCAATGAGATTATATACCAGGTCCTTTCTTTTGCTCTTTTCAATGATATGTTATACTTGTTTTAATTTCTCTGTTGTAAATTGTTGGTCTAATAAATAATTAGAAGGCTTAATTACTTTATTTCAGGCTAGTGTTGCAAAATTGGAGAGCTCTGTTTCTCTTTATGGCGATAAGCTAGAGCTGAAGCTTTATGGTTTTAATGACAAGCTTTCAGTTTTATTGTCGAAAGTTCTGGCAACAGTTAAGTCATTCTTGCCAAAGGATGACCGCTTCAGGGTACGTACTATATTTACTTTATTGAAGAAAGATGAACCAGTAAGAAAGAAAATAACATCCTACTCTTGTGTTTGCAATACTGAGACAGATCTTAAGACATTTATTTTTTTAATTGAAAAGAAGTTTTATGCTATGCTAAGGATTGATAATTTTGATGAAAATGTACTCTCTCATGTTTCTCATTATATACATATAAACAACACTTCATCCTCTTTTTACTTTAATTTAAAATTGAAGTCTTGGGGAGTGGATGGCAGTGGAGATTGAATGTGAGATCTCTCCCTCTTACAAAGGAAGGTCCAGTACGTTGATCTCCAAAAGGGACAGCATTTCATCCTCTATAGTCTATACATAAGTGATATCCTGAAATTTTAGCTACTGTAAATTTTCTATATCATCTGCGGATTTTATATGCAAGCTTACTTCAGCTTTTTAACAGGTTGTTAAAGAAGATATGGAAAGATCTTTGAGAAACACCAACATGAAGCCTCTAAGTCATGCTTCCTATTTAAGATTGCAAGTTTTATGTCAAAGTTTCTGGGATGCAGATGAAAAGTTGAGCTTGTTAAATGACTTGTCTATAGCAGATTTGAGGGCTTTTGTTCCTGAACTTCTTTCCCAGGTTGGTAACAAGTTATGATAGTTGCATAACTCTATATCTGCAAACATGTTAGTAAGCTGACAGTGTTGGTTAAGTCGAAAGAGTACATCTTTTAGGTGTTTTTCTTAAGCAACTGATATGTAATGAGATTTTCGGAGATAAAATATGAAAGGAAATAAGGCCAGCTGACAGTTGAACATGTTGCTCTGGTGACTCACGTCATGAATACCAGCATCACATGGAACCTAAACTACCGTCATTGGAAAATTAAAACATGTTAGGTGTGGCAATTGGAATTCTCTTTATTGTTAACAATATAGCTTGAGTTCAGTTCTTGCCTCTCGGGTTACATGGAACAAATGCACTGATTTAAAACTATAATCTTCTTTCCCTTCTTCCTCCAAGATATAGATGATTAAATATTAAGATCGTGAATGACACTCCTAAGGACTGAGAGTTTGGATTGAGAACACTTACAGCAATTTTTGTAATTTGTGCATGCAATTGTTTTTCCTCAAAGTGGTGATCCACTAAAGTTGTCTATGCTCAATTCTATTTGCTTTTTTTTTGTAGCTATATATCGAGGGTCTTTGCCATGGAAATTTGCTGGAAGAGGAAGCTCATCGATTATCAGAGATATTCAAAAGCAATTTCTTTGCGCAGCCACTTCCATATGATTTTAGGCATAAGGAGATTGTGATGTGCCTTCCTTCAAGTGCCGACCTTGTTAGATATGTCAAAGTGAAAAATAAGCTAGAAACAAACTCTGTGGTCGAGGTAACATAAAAGCAACATGAGTAAGCTTTGTTATATACTGTTAATGGCTGCTTAATACTTACGGATTCTCTTTTTATTTCCTTCCTTTCCGTTTTGCAGCTTTATTTCCAGATTGAACCCGAAGAAGGAACAACATTGATTAAATTAAAAGCACTCACAGACCTTTTTGACGAAATAGTTGAAGAACCACTTTTTAATCAACTCAGGTATGTAAAGTTGGACTGAACATATAACAAGTGGTCAAGTAGTATGAATATGATAGTTGTAATACTACATACCTCCACTCGCAGACCTTTTTGACGAAATAGTTGAAGAACCACTTTTTAATCAACTCAGGTATGTAAAGTTGGACTGAACATATAACAAGTAGTATGAATATGATAGTTGTAATACTGCATACCTCCACTCATTATTGGCAAAAAAAATTTGAATAACGTGCAACAGTTCTGCCCCATCCCAAACCCCAGCACCCGCGAACAACAACAGTACTTGTCAATCACGCAAAAATGCACTTGCAAAAGGATTCACTAGCTGTTTCAGGCAATAACTTAATTTATTATTGTTTATACAGGACGAAGGAACAACTTGGTTATGTTGTTGACTGTAGCCCTCGAGTAACATACCGCATACTAGGGTTTTGTTTTCGTGTTCAGTCTTCGGAGTATGATCCTGTCCACTTGCAAGGGAGAATCGAGAACTTCATAAACAGCTTAGAAGAGTTGTTGGTAAGTAACCAGCCATAAATTCTTAGTCTATCGTTGATTTAGACAACAATACATGGACTTCAATTAAGTTTCCTTGAGAAGACACAGAACTTATTATTTGGATTTTATGGTGCATTTTTCCTATCTAACTATCATTTCCATACCTCCTTAAAAATTTAAAATCTGCATCTGATATATTTTACTCTTAAAGCTTACTTATCGAGAATATGTTTCTTTTAATGTTGCTTATGTTGCAGAATGGACTTGACCATGATTCCTTCGAGAATTATAGAAATGGTTTAATGGGGAAGCTTCTTGAAAAGGATCCATCTCTTTCATATGAAACAAACCGTTATTGGGGTCAAATAGTTGATAAAAGGTAACCCATTACACCCTGCAGAATTTACTGTGCATCTCAAGGCAGTGAAGTGAAAGGCTTGAGTGGGTGGCCAACTGAATCTTGAACATTAGTATATCACTGTTTTTTGTGCAACACCCAATTGCCAATTTTGAATGTACTATCCAAAAAGCCCATGTAATATCACCACTATATTTTTGGTATTCTCATCGGATGTGGGTTCGGGAAAGTCACATACAAATGTGTGCATCAGTGCGTGACATTTCCCGCCAGTGGGGATATCAAGAAATATGTACAATTAGAAAACCCTCAATGTGGGGACCTTCCAACAATACCTTCGCTTTAACTATTGATTGTTGGACGAAAAAGTTGAAGGTCCGGGCTTTTGCAGGTGTTTGCCCTTGCATGATTTGAAGTTAGGATTTTTGACATTGTGTATGACATGGGGGTTTGAAAGCTCTGGCTATCCAACCATGAGGCCCTTTTAGCCTATTGATGTTCTGCTGCATCCTGAATGTGATAGTAGGGATCCTAGATACATGTTGTAGCCTGTAGACTGATGTTAAAGTCAGTTTGAGATGTAGGTTTGATTGAATAGTCAATTTAGACTCATTTCAATTTTTTATGGTGTTTCCGCACATATTCTTTTCATACTTGAATAGTTTAGTTTATATGCTGAATATCGTTATCTGCATGTCATGTCGATCTAGAACAAGCTTCATTACTAGGAAATCATAGCAACTGAAAGCATGAGGGAAAATCAACTGCATTAACGACCTCTGACATTGGCTCTCAGGTATATGTTTGACTTATCCGAAAAGGAAGCTGAGGAACTGAAGGACATCAAGAAGGAAGATATCATCGAGTGGTATTGCACTTATTTAAGACAGCCCTCGCCCAAGTGTCGGAGGCTTGCGATCCATATGTGGGGCTGCAACACTGATCAGAAGGATGCATATACACAAACTGGAGCTCAGGTAATTAAAAACCTCGAAGAATTTAAGAAGTTGTCTCAATATTATCCGAGCATCTGCTGAAAAAAAATCAGTGTTGAACATTTTCAAATTTTGCCTCAACCAATAAAAACGATCTGCATATGAGTTGATTGTTGATCATCAAACAAGGGTGAGTTACATGTAGTTTACCAAACTGAGTATGAGATTGAAAGTTTGTGTTGTGATGATTGGGTTTGTCATTGTTAGGTTATGATTATACTGCAATATTAAAAATTTTGCCAAAAATTGTTAGGTTATGATTACACTTGATTGTTTAAACTTTAAAATATGTTGCCAAAAGAAGAGACTATTTCTGTTCTATATGAGGAGCTATTTATGTGAACCATAATGATCTTACATGTTGATTAAAAGCTTCGCAAGTAATTCATAAAACAGATGTTAAAATGCGTGTAAGGGTTTAGTTAAAATGAGTAGGTCCTATATTTTTAATGCATCTGCCATATGTCTTGCAACGGAAGTTCATGCATAAAATTACATGGCACGAAATGTGGTGTTGTCGTTAGGTGACTGAAAAACGTGTGGCATGTGAAGTGATAACATGGTAGGTCAAAACTATAAATATAATTTATCACCCTTCACCTTTGATTCTTCCAAACAAAACTATATTTGTCTACTATGGTGGCGTTCGGTTGCCATGACTAATATCATGAGACTATCCATTTAGGATTAAGTTGTGGGATTATTTTAGTTGGAGGGGGGAAGCTATGACTAATTATCATGAGACTATCCATCTAGGATTAAGTTGAAGGGTTCAATCTTATGAACCAAACATGATACATATTTAATCATGAGATTTAATCTTGCCAACCGAACACCCCCTATGTAAACCAAATGAATTCTAGAGAAAAACATTTCTATGATATAGAGCGGCAGCGTACCTACGCCCATTGAAATTTGACAAATATTGGAGGTGAAGAACATGAAAATCGTTGTCTTAGAATGAATGCTTCTTCTACCCTCTTACATTCACGAATTAATAGTGCGTTTGCATAAAAGTATACTATTTCCGTCCGTCATTTATAGTCTTATTTTGACTTCAGCATGATTTTTAAGAAATTATTTGACTTTGTGAAGGAAAATATAAAATTGAGTTGGTAGAAATTGTGCCTTATTTTTATATACTCCCTCCGTCCCAAGTTACTTGAGTCGTATTGCTTTTTGGTTTGTCCCAAGTTACTTGGGTCATTTCTCTTTTTGGCTAAAAACAAAACATCTAATCACACCTACTTTATTCTTTCTTTTACTTTACTCTCTCTTCTTTCTCTTACTTTATTCCCCCTCTACTTTATTTAACTCACTTAACACAACTTTCTTAAATCTCGTGCCGAAAAGAAACGCCTCAAGTAACGTGGGACGGAGGGAGTATTGGTTTTATAATCGAATATGAGTGTAATGGGTTAGATGAATGATAAGTCTCCTTACCATTGCTACTCTAGCATCCCATACCCGACTAGGTAGGGGTCTTTCCTTGAGGTACCCATTTGAGTGGCTTAAGTATGGGCTCCAAGGAGCTTAAGGCAGCTGGGTTGGTTGTCCTCTCCCGATCCATCCAGTTGAGTGGCTTGATATGATCCTCATTCTTGATTTGAGATTCGACGATGGATCTAACTTGAAATGCGGCAGAAGTCTCGATTTGTGTGGATGAATGACGCCACAAACGGGATGGAGGAACCATCTTATAAGTCGTGGATAGAATGATTGACGCCATAAACGAGTGTGAAAGTTCGTTTGGTAAGTCAAGTAAAAGTCGTTTTAAGAGAGAACTCATAAGAGATAAACTCACCAAAAATATTATGGATAAAGGCTGTGTCTTTTGTTATCCACAAATATGTAGACAAAGAAAATCTAAAACATAAGGAAAATAAAACTATAAAGAAATAAACTCGGACGAAACTATAATTGGTAGAAGAAAAGAATATCAACGTCAATTAATACATTTACATCTACTTATTCTTCGCCAAACAGTTCATATATTATTCAAATTTTGGCCCACTTGCATATAATTAAATTATTGCAACTTTGGGCTACTCGAATCATCATTTCTAAATATCATCTTGCGTAATTCTAGAGCTCTACTTCATGAATAAATCACGTTATACATCTTAAATTTTTTTCGCTACATCTCTTGTAGTCAGTCCAACATGCACTTCATTGAATCTTGAATTGTTGACCATTGGTTTGCATCATGGCTCTCTTTGAGTGCGATAGTTTGGACTTGATTTTGAGCAATATCTTCGAGCTATAGTCATCGTCGACTCTTGCGTCTTCATTCTTGAATCTGTCACGAACAGTGTGGCTACACTTTCTTGCATCCTCCGTGTCATAGCTCTTGTGACCGACCGGTCTTCCTATGTTCTTCATTGGGTCTTTGCCTTGACGCAGCGCATCCACGGCAAGTCATATCGACAAAATTTACACCCATTACTTATTAACGTATTAAAAAAAAAACATAAATATATGCAATCACTAATTCACTATTCTCACTGAATTAAATTTCGATCTTTTATTGATCATTTGAGATTTGATTAAAAGCGTGTGTAAAGGTTCGTGAGGGAAGGGCTTGACAATATACGGGTGTCCAAGGAGGTTATATAAACATACATAGTGACAGACTCCTACATTCCTTTCATTATGATATTTTTTAATAAGTTGATATAAGAAAAAATAATGCAATTTTTTTTTAAAAAAAATTCTCGTTGTAATAAAAATAAAATCTCCGTGTTCTGTGAAAACAGCATAAGATTGGTATGGCGCTTTCATAATACTAGTAAAAGTATGTTCCTACTTTATGTTTTATGCCGACATAAGTGATTTTTATAGTTTCATATAATTTGGATATGAATTAATTCCGTGATTTTAGCATAAAATCCAAAAGTTGCACTGCGTAAGTCGCGTGACATAATATATTTTGTGAGTGAAATAAGTGTTTGTTTAACTAACATGAATACATGATATGTATGACCACTACTAATCAACACCGACATATTCGTGAAAATAGAGGCACTCCATTTTCATAATAAACCGATAATAATAATAATAATAATAATAATAATAATAATAATAATAATAATAATAATAATAATAATAATATATGCAATTTAGTATAGTAGTAGTAATAAATTTAGGAGTACCTCATATTTGGGCCGGGTCCATACATATACTTTAACGTTTAATTTTGAGTAGAGTACTATATTATAGTATTTCTAAACATTGAAGAATTAGAATCTTGGAACTTCATATATGTAGAAATTAAGAATAACATCTATTAAAAATCACAAATGGCCTACTTTAAAACAAATACATGTATTAGTATAATAAAAATTTAAAGAAAGATCCTCATCTTATTTAACACTAATGAAAGTAACCCATTTTAGCAGATAAAAGTACAAATGTACAATGACCTAGTATTAGTTTAAAACGGGTCGCGTACAACATAGATTCTGAAGTGGACTTAATTAATTCACTAAAATACTTTGAGAAGACTAATTAAATTATATTATATTTAACCAAACATAGTTAATTATTAAAATACATAACATATGGTTCTAAAATCTCAACTCCGAAATAAAAAAGATGCATGTGATGAGGACCTACTACACAGAGCAGTAGGTGCGTGGCACCTCAACCAAAGCCAATCCATGTGCATATCATACTATTACCATTTATGCCCTATTTTCTCCTTCACAATTTCTCTGCCAAATTAATATTTTGCCCTTTATTATTCAGAACACATCATATGCATAATAAAATCGAATAATACAATGATAATAAATGCATCATTAAATGAGTTAGTACAACAAATTGGCCTGCATCATCGTGTTCGTCTCCTAGTAGTACTATCTATATATGTCCATCCTTTTCTTTGCTCGCTCCAACTTTTAAAAATCGTGACAAACATGTTTGTTATTGCACCAATCATTTCTTTCCTAATTCTTCACATACTTCTTCTTCCTGTTGAGGCTGATTACGGAGGCTGGCAAAATGCTCATGCCACTTTCTACGGCGGCGGCGACGCATCCGGCACCATGGGTTCGAATTTACACCTAACACGATATAATACATAAAGAGAAATGTTATGCTACATATCTTATCTTATGCAGTATTAATATGAATGCATGCAGAAGGGGCGTGTGGGTACGGGAATCTGTACAGCCAGGGTTATGGTACCAACACGGCGGCACTGAGCACGGCGCTCTTCAATGACGGGTTGTCATGTGGTGCGTGCTTTGAAATGCAGTGCAACAAGGACGATCCTAGGTATTGTTTGCCCGGCACCGTCACCGTGACCGCCACCAACTTCTGCCCTCCAAACTTTGCATTGCCCAACGACAATGGCGGGTGGTGCAATCCCCCTCTTCAGCACTTCGACATGGCAGAGCCCGCCTTCCTCCAGATCGCCCAGTACAGAGCTGGCATTGTCCCCGTCACCTTTAGAAGGTCTCCTTTTTCACCATTAGTCAATATTAGTATCATATTGTTTGCTCTGAGTTAAATCCTTATGGTTTTATTTTTAGGATATTTTTCAAAAAACCATCTACTAATAGAGTTAGGATATCACTAATATTACTTGTAACTATACTTATTATTCCTGGATCAGATGTGATATTTGGATTGCACTCCAACAATTGTTAATGATGATATTGTCTGCTTTGAATTTAATTAATCCTCATGGTTTTATTTTTAGGACATTTTTCAAAAAGCCACGTACTAATAGAGTTAGGAATTAGGATATCACTTATGTATTACTTGCAACTTTACTTATTTTCAGACTAGAACCAGATGTGAGATTTGGTTTTGGTTTGCACTCAAATAATTAATAATGATGATTGTAATTGTAGGGTGCCTTGTGTAAAAAAAGGCGGGATTAGATTCACATTAAACGGACACTCTTACTTCAACTTGGTTTTGATCACCAATGTTGCGGGAGCAGGAGACATCCGTGCAGTCTCGATCAAAGGGTCGAGAACAGGGTGGCAGTCAATGTCAAGGAATTGGGGGCAGAATTGGCAGAGTAACTCGGTGCTCAACGGTCAGAGCCTCTCCTTTCAGGTCACCGCCAGTGATGGCAGGACTGTCACTAGCTACGACATCGCGCCTTCTAATTGGGAGTTTGGTAAAACTTATGAAGGCGGCCAGTTCTAAAACTTCAAGCATTCAATTGCGCCAATTTTAATTTTGCTTACCTTTGTATCACTGGTTTTAATTGATGCAACTAAATACAACACTTAATTTGTAACAAATGTTGGTTCTATATCGATATATGTTGAGTTTTCATTGAAGTGACAAAAATCTACTATACTAATTAATGTCTTTTTACCGTACGAATGGAGTGTATGGGTTTCAATCCCATTAGAAGCGAACATTTAAAAAATTAGTAGTACAATTAATTTTACTAGGAGATAATAAATTTATATCCAGTGTAATATTGTATACGCAAAAAATTATAGTGAATCCAACTATTATTTATCTGATTAGAGTTCGTGCTGATGTCAATGTGGATTACTAGATAGCTGGGAAACTAAATTGTAAAGGGTCGTGCTGATGTCAATGTGGATTATCACCAATTGTGCAATTTCTATTGAATCAAGAGATTTGTGTACTGAGTAGAGAGAATAATTTCACTTGTATTGAATTGGATAACAGTTATATTTTGATCACTCGTGTTTAGGGACAATATGACAAATTAATATAAAATGTGTACTCTTATAATGTACTATTATTTATTTATCTCTCTATTCCATCATATGTTACTCAATGAAGGTAATCCTTAACTTGTGTTTTTTGATTGATCTTATTCCCTTTTGCATTGCAATAACCCCTTCAAGTTAAATAATGAGGTTGTCGATTATTTAACTTGTCTAGCACATTTCCAAAATTCTTAGGATCCACATGTTTGCTAGTTGATCATGTGAAGGTAGGAAATGAAATCCGACAATTATGGCTTAAATCTTCTCTTTGTCAACTTCCACATGTTTGGCTCTATTATGTTGAATCGGATATTTCAAGATACTAATTGCAGTTTTATTGTCACAGAAAAATTTGACTGTCTCGCACCAAATGAATCCAATTCTTCCATTAACTTCCTCAACCATAACACTTCAGTCAACTCACTCTTGATTTCTCTAAATTTCCCTTTTGCACTTGAAAGAGCGACAACCTTCTGTTTTTGTTTCTCCAAGTAACAAAGTTTCCACCAACGAAGGTTTAATATCCTGACGTGGATCTTTTGTCTATAGTGTTTGTGTAGCCGTGAATATCTAAATGGACATTTTTTCTTAAACATAATTCAATGACTTAACGTCCGTTTCAAATGTCTCATAATTCTAAAAGCAGCTTCAAGATGGCCTGTCTGCATGAACTGACTAACTACTCCGACTATAATGGCAATATTAGGTCTGGTGTGAGATATAAAAATCAACTTTCATACCAATCGTTGATATCTTTCTGAGTTTGCCAATTCAGCTTTGTCTACAATCTTCAGACCATGGTTCAACATCATAGGAGTCTCTATTGGCTTGCAGTCAATTATTCCAATGCTAGTAGACCTAAATTGTTTTATTGTGATTAATAAAGACCTCTTTTAAACCTAATCACTTCAACTCTAAGGAAATACTTCAGAGCTCGGAAGCCTTTCATCTTGAATCCCAAGGATTTGTTTTTCTTCAATCATTTTATCTCCTTTCGATCACTCCCTTTAATGATTATATAACCGACATAGATTATCATACTAGTAAACTTACCTCACTATTTCAAGAAAAGTGTGTGGTTTGAGTTGCTTTGGTGATAGTCATATGTTTTTCATGTCTTCGCTGAATCTTCCAAATAACGCCCTTAAAAGATTGCTTTAAACTCACTAGAGTGATCCGTTGAAATTTCCATGTAGACTTCTTTACTCAACTCGCCATACAAGAATGTGTTGGTGATCCATAAGAAACCTAAGTCATTTAGGTGAAGTGGAGCCCTATAACTCCAACTACAAACACAAAAATCGGATTTAGAAACAAATGGGAAGTGACTCTTATCTCATCCCCCTATTCTCCACTTCGCCGGTTTATAAAATCGGATTTTTAGACCAGTTTACAAGACCATTAACTTTATTATAGCATTGTTCACTTGTAATCAATTTTCAGTGCTAATGCACACACCTCTATGCTTGCAAGTTGCAACCCCTAATGATGTTCTTATATTAACTAGAAAAAAAAATATATTTGATGGTGCTTGTGAATTTAACTTGGACGGTAAGTAAGAGTGTTGCTTCTATAAGATTTGGATTGCAGTTAATAGAACATTATCAAATTGTAATCAAATTCAAACAAAAAGGGTCTTCTGTTTATTTCGGTGTCGGAGCCCCATTTCTCAAATCTCCTCAACCACTAATCTCACTTTTAAGTTTTAATCACTCACTTAATTTTCAAGTACTGTCAAATTACAGCAACACTAAAATAACATTTTTACTTGGAAATTCAATTATTATAATATTTTCCAGTTCTGATCCTCACACGTTTTATTTAGAGCATCACATTCCGGTTGTTGGGGAATAGACTGATCGGATTTCAGATACTTCTTTTTACCTGCTCTACTTCATCTATTTCAGTCATCTGAAACTCGGCTTCTCAGGTATACCTTTTTAGTATGCCTAAGAATATTTTTTTGTATGTATAGGTGTAGTGTATGTTGTATAAGCATTGTGCGGTTTGATATGACCGATTGGTGGTGAAATGGAGCAGATCTAGGGTTTGGAATAGCTGATTTTTCTTCTACTGATTTTGATGTTGATGTTTTTGTTGAAATTGTGCACGTTTTTATTTGAAATGCTGTTGCTTCTGCAGCGGAGCTGGATTTGGCGATTTGGCGTCAGTGTTCTGTTTCTGCTGAGTTAAGTTGGAGGATTCTAATGAGGTATGTGAATGTTGCTTCTTTTTTTGGCTTTAAGTGATTAGTTTGAAGGAAGTATGATGTGTGTTTGATAGTAGATATTGAGATACTGGGAAAACATAGTGGAGTGTGAAGATGAGTGAAGGCAAGAAGTATCAGCTGGGGACGATTGGAGCGTTGAGTCTTTCAGTGGTTTCATCTGTTTCGATTGTGATATGCAACAAGGCACTCATTAGCACTCTTGGCTTCACTTTTGGTGAGATTTCGATGGTCCTGATTTATCAACTTATTGTTGAAGTGAGCTTTGCTGCACTGCTATGCCTGTCCAAAATACTCTCTTCTTTATGTTCTGTTCTAGCTTATATTCAGAAGTTGCTTCGATTTTCTAGGCAATTGATATGTGGTACACTATCTATGTAGTTAAATTGCAGTTTATTATGAGAGTGTAGTCAAACTCAAATATTTCAGTTTGTGAAAAGAAGATAGATAGTCTTTTACTTATTCAACTTGTCCAGATAACTTTGGTTTCGTATTCCACATTTCTCTTTTCGTGGTTCTGATGAGGTATCCTGTAAATTTCTAAAAACGATCACATGTTTGGATAAGAAAACATGATTTGAACGCCCTGCCGTATTTTAGCCAGATTTAAGGACACTAAATTATGTAGACAGTGTGATGGTACTTTCTCTTTTAACTTATTTCAAACTTAGCAAAGAATGCCCACCTAATGCTTGGGTAACTACAAAAGGATGTACCTAATTTTGTTTTCCATCATTTATGACATGTGACACCTAATGTGGCAGTTCCTAATTAAGTGTAGCAAATCTGTTATTAATAGCGAAAGATCAAATTTCACACGTGTTGCTTCTTCAAGTTATTGGAGGATATTAAACATATAAGGATAGAATTTGCGATTAAAGGTGTGCTCTTTAGCTGTCTTTCTTAAAACATCATGCCACACTAGAGAATGGAGCTCATTCTAATTTATTGGTTATTGCATGAAATTCGTTGACATTGAGATTTGGACGACTGAAACTCTCTTTTGATGAAATGTTTTTGAGCCATTACACTAATACCACGATCTTGCCTATCTATTATTGCATGTGGCATTTCATTTTTGAAGTCACTTATATTTTGTGATTGATTGAAATTTTTCTGATGATTTGTCTTATTAGTTACAGAGAAAACACATTGGTATTTGAAATTTTTTTATCCATCTAGCTGTCTCTTCCTGCAACCTGCTTGCTCTAGCCATCGAAGTCTAGTTTCACTTTTAGGCTCTTGAATCTAACTTTTGTTTTCTCCTGTTATTTTACTTTTGCAGCTACAACTCTTACTAGCTGGCATCTTCTTGTTACTTTTTGCTCTCTTCACATTGCTCTATGGATGAAATGGTTTGAACACAAGCCTTTTGATTCAAGAGCAGTCATGGGATTTGGAATTCTTAATGGAACATCCATTGGACTTCTAAATCTTAGCCTGGGTTTCAACTCCGTTGGATTCTATCAGGTTAGTTTATGTTTAAAAATTCAAGTTCTGTTATGCAATTTAGGATACTAATGAGTTTTATTTGTATGCGGAAATCCCTCAAGATAAGCTAATCATCTTATAAAAATAGTTTTTCATGTGCAGCATAAGTAATCACTATCCCATGTTAGGCGAAGTGCAAAAGAAAAAGTTTGAATTCTTTCTCCTGTACAGATAATAACCATGCCCTTAAGGACAACCTTCAGTTTCTGTGGATCACATTAGGTTGTCCACATAAGAGATTGTACCACAGTCTAGTTCATTCAGTTGCATGAAATAGAATATAACTTGGGGTTGGGGCAAACAGATTTAAGTTTCTTAGTATAGGTGCTTATGAGTATATGTAGATTACAATGAACTGTATTTGATATCTTTGCAGTTAAAGAACATAGTCCCTTCAGTTTCCATGTTGATAGTGGTTGAAAGTTACTTTTGGAAGCTATATCTAACAAACATAAATTTTTTATATTGGTAGCAATATTCTACCTTCCCTCTATTTTCTCTAACCTATTTCAAAATAGGTTAAGTTCTTATAATCTATGGCTTATGCTTTTCAGATGACAAAATTGGCAATTATCCCATGTACTGTCCTTTTAGAGACTCTTTTCTTCAGAAAATTGTTCAGGTTAGATCTTTAAATCTCTCTTCCAGTTGCTTAGTTTGTATTCTTTATGTGTGATATGCTATACTACCATTTCAAACCCTTTCTTTTACTATCAAGTCACTTTTTACCTTTCTTTACAGTGTACACTTCATATCAAATAATAGAAAGAATTATCATAAATTATAGAATTCCCTGTTGGATCATAGATATATTGGTAGTTTACAGGTAAAAAAAAAATACTATTTCCTGGTCATCAACACAAATAAGTATTTTTCAGAAAATTATAATTGCTGGCTGGCATTTGTCTAGTTTGAACCTGTTTTGATTCCCTCCAATATATTTAATATGGATTGACCATATAGTCTCTATTTCCTTGTTGACTATGCACAAGATATACTTCTTTCGTTAACTCTGGTTTAGTTCCTAACTTCCTATGGGGTTTTGCTGCTAATATATTTTTACCTCTGTTTGCAGTAGGAATATCCAAATTTCACTAGTTGTTCTTCTCTTGGGTGTTGGGATTGCAACTGTGACTGATTTGCAGCTTAATGTCCTGGGTTCCGTCTTGTCCCTGCTTGCAATTGTAACAACTTGTGTTGCACAAATTGTATCCTCAGCTATTTTATTGCAGTTTTACTCTCATGAGGTCTCCTCATGGAAATTTGAGATAAAAAGGCAACTATAATTTGGTTATTCTCGAGTCCTCTCTGGCTGTAGTGGCAATCTCAATCATTTATTTCCTTTTTGGCTTATTGATTTGTCAACAGTTTTATTTTGAGTTTTTGGGATCTTAACATGATACGCCATTAGATGACAAATACCATCCAGAAGAAGTTCAAGGTTTCTTCAACCCAACTTCTGTATCAATCTTGTCCCTATCAGGCAATCACTCTTTTTATAACTGGACCGTTTGTGGATGGGCTTCTGACGAAGCAGAATGTATTTGCTTTCAACTATACTCCTCAAGTGCTGGTAAGAACTGAAACTTTTCCCTTACGACAGGCAATCTGTTTTATTTGTTTGATAATATTCAGCACGTAACTCTGTTTTATTTTCCCTTATGACAGGCATTTATCGTCCTATCCTGTTTAATATCAGTTTCTGTGAACTTCAGCACCTTTCTTGTAATCGGAAAGACATCACCAGTTACTTATCAGGTCCTAGGGCATTTGAAAACGTGCCTTGTTTTAGGCTTTGGGTATGTTCTTCTACGAGACCCCTTTAGCTGGCGGAACATTTTAGGAATCTTGATTGCTATAGTGGGGATGGTGCTGTACTCGTATTGTTTCTCTATCGAGAGCCAGCAAAAGGCCAGTGCTGAAGCAGCACAAATTTCCCAGGTAACCATTTTTTCTCTCTTACTTGTCTGTGTGTGTGAAATGTGCTGAAAGCTGATTTTGCTGACTATCCTGTTTGTGTGTGAGAAGGCCAAGGAAGCTGAATCCGATCCCCTAATAAGTGCTGAAAACGGTAGTGGAATTCTCGCTGAGGGGGTTGGTGGTGCAAGGGCTCCGGGATGGAACTCAAACAAGGACCTGCATGCGTGAAACTTAGGTAGCATCGACTCGATTAAATGGTCCGCATGGAAGCAACTGTGGCAGCGATGAAGATGTTGCTGCAAGGCACCACCATACTTTGTATTTTAATAGATTGGAACTTTATATCTACCTGTAGTAGAGAGCTGAATGAGTTTTGTATACTCTTTCCGGTTAAACAGTTTTGTATACTCTTCTAGGTGTGCCAATACAGAATAGATTCTCTTTCATTCATCAGCTTCCAAGCTACTGTTGCCCTAATTCGCACTTTCATTGTATAATGTTAAATATTTTATAGTAGCTTCGTTTCATTTTGATTGGTAAAAGGGAAGTCCCTCGAGTCCAATATTTCAAGTTTATTCACAAAATGGCTATTTTGGGAGATGCAATTGTTGTTGACTACCTTGATATGTGATGGCTTAAATTTGTCCCAAATATCTTTTAAATTGGGTCTATAATATTTAATTGTTTAAATCAGGTTTCTCCAACATTAAACAACAAATTATGTAATACCTACACTGCGCCATCCAAAAAAGTCTTTGTTTCTATTTCTGTCTATTTACGAAAGTAGTCTTCTAAAATAAAAATTTTCTTTCATTTTATTACTCGTCCGTTCCCTATTAATTGACACGATTAGACTTTGCTCGGATTTTAAGAAATATAGTAAAGACTAGGTGGAAAAAGTTACTTCCTCCGTCCCTGAAAATTTGTCACTTATTTCCTTTTTTTGTCCGTCCTTAAAAATTTGTCACCTTTCACTTTTACCATTTTCGGTAGTGGACCCTACATTCCGCTACTCATTTACACTCACAATTTATTATAAAACTAATATATAAAAGTAGGACCCACATACTACCAATTTTTTCAACCCACTTTCTATTACATTTCTTAAAACCCGTGTCAAGTCAAATGGTGACAATTATTAGGGACGGAGGGAGTAGTAGAATATGAGTCCTAATTTTATATGTTGATTTTATAATAAAATGTGAGTGAAATACGTTAGTGGAATAATAAAATGTGAGTGAAATACGTCAGTGGAATGTGGGGTCTATTACCAAACTTAGTAAAAATTAAAAAGTATGGTGTTAATTGATTGGAGATGGGAGAAAAAAAAGAAAATTAGTGTCAATTAATGGGGGACGGATGTGGTATGTTATTAAAATTCACTTTGTATCTTTCTATCTCCTACTCCCTTCGTCCCACTCTAAGTGAACCATTTTTCTTATTTGGAATGTCTCACTCTAAATGACACGTTTATAAAAATAGAAACATCACTCTCTCAATTTTTTCCCTTTCTCTTACTTTATTCTCACCACTTAACTCACAAAACAACGCTACATAAAATCCCGTTTAGGAATATAAATGCACCACTTAACGTGGAACGGGGAGAGTATTTTACTAGTACCCATTTTATATATATTGACATTTTTAGTCGATCATAAATAAAAAAATAAAGCGTAAATTTCAAAATTAAAATAAAAGAAGCATCGTTGGGCTTCTTTCTAAGGGCCCAATCTGGAGGTCCATGATATCAACCATATAAACCCTCAACTTCTACCTCCCACAGAGTACTAACCCTAAATCCTGAGTGAGCGCCTCCGCTTCCACAGAGAAAAACCAATCAGCCAAAGATGGTAGGGATTTCGCTAATTCCTGTTTATCATTCTCATCTTCCGCCCTTCAAGGTGTTAAATTTATGTTTTCCATTGTTGTAGACATTCAAGAGAAGGAACGGTGGGCGCAACAAGCATGGCCGCGGCCACGTCAAATTCATCCGCTGCTCCAACTGTGGAAAGTGCTGCCCCAAGGTTTTATTTTTGTATAGATTTTCGTTCTCCGATTTCGAGATCTTGTTATTTGCTTTGGGTTTCGTTTATTTTTGTATGCTAATAATTTGAATTGGAAGGTTGGTTTTATTGAGTGTGATGTGTATTTCGTTGTTGCGCTACTGATCGTTTCTAATTTGTTTGGAATTTTTTGCGTGTGTATTCATATGATGGTTGAAGTAGTAATATCAGTAGTTCAATAAATAACCACTATTATATAGGGCATGCCACAAAATATTTACTGTTCAGATCTCAATTTTTATGCAAAAACCATATACTATTATTATTATTATGCTGTATTAGATTTATTTATGGTGACTTTTAGTCACGGTCCGTATTCGAATCCTGATATTAATCAGAAGGTCTCATTTTACATTTGGTTACAAAAAGTATTTGCCTGATAGAATGATGTATGCGTATGAAGTTGTAAGTATGAATTGCTTTTGGTTGCTTAAAATTGTAAATCTTGATTAGCAGTATGTATTAGTATCAGAGAAATTGTATTTATGCTGAGTTTTACAGGACAAGGCAATCAAGAGATTCCAAGTCAGAAACATTGTTGAGCAAGCAGCTGTCAGGGATATCCAGGAAGCTTGTGCTTTTGATGGTAAGCTTTTCTCTGTCCTTTTTTAAGTTTCTTGTTGGAGTAATCACATTAAATTCCCATATTTTTCTCCGAGAGTACCCAAAAATTAAAGACAGTTGCTGTTATGCCTTTTTGTTTGATGCAGGATACACCCTTCCTAAGCTGTATGTGAAGGTGAACTACTGTGTTTCATGCGCCATTCACTCGAAGGTGGTGAGGGTCCGCTCTGTTACTGACAGGAGAAACCGTGAGCCACCACAGCGTTTCAGGCGCCCAAGGGTTAGTTCCCATTACATATCTTCAGCCTACTACGTATATTCTGGCTTGTTCACATTTTGTGTACCTAGCTCAAGTACATGTCTCATTTGTATTTTGTGGTTTACATGAGTATCCTTATGTTTGGTCCTGCATACATTCTATTTGCTCCTTTTAGCTTTTACAGGGCTTGGTTCATGTTACAAATAACAATATTTATGTCTTTAATGTAATACAAAGAAATTCCAAAATTAGATTAGAATCATTCAGTTAATCACTGTATGTATGAAGTTTACATGAACCATTCTCAGTGCTATTTTCATTCTGTATCATATATTAATCTCATCCTTATTGGGGATAATGTAATTTCTTTGTCTAATTATGCTTCTAACTTATACTTTATGGTTTTTGACCAAGTGTTTGCGATAGTTTGAACATCTGTTGTTTACTTATATCCTGGCTGTTTTCCATGTTGACAGGATGACCTTCCTAAACCAGGACAGCCTCCTCGTGTTGGTGGTCCACCAGCTGCTGCCCGCACCTAATTATTTTGCTTGCTTATTTGCTGCTAGACTTCCATGCATTTCTGTTTTTTATGTAGTTTGGTGAAGACATCTGATCAATGGTTGATCTGCAACTTAAGTTTTGAATTTTTTAAAGTTTTGTTACAATGAGACTTTTTATATGAGCAGTCCGCACTGTTTTATGACATAATATACTGTGTTACCATGGCTTTGATTACGCATATCTTTCTCTCTAGTTATTTCAAAGAATCTGATAGATAAGAACTGGTGATAGATAAGAACTGCTATAAAGTATAAGATCATCCGCAGTGGTTAAAGGACGGTGTCTGTCTGTCCGTACCAGCAGCACGGCACCCGCTGTCCGCTGCTGCTTGATGCATCGACTAGGTCCGTGCCAGTGAGCAGCTGACATCGACTACGTCCGTGTCAGTGAGCAGCTGACTTGTCCTCTTCTGATTGGCCAATGACAATAACGTTGGAAATTTTTTTTTTTTTTTTAAAAATTGGATTTTAATTAAAAAATAAAAAAATATTTTCTCACCTTTAAAAAAATTATATCTGTTTTCTCATCACTTTTAATTTTTTTCCCCTAAAAATTCACATTTTCATTTATAAATACTTCTACATAAAAAATTTCACACCATGCTATACAATTCTTATCTAAATTATCTTATTTCCATTCTTACAATTCTCAATCTTTCTTTGAGAATGGCGGGTGGGCACCCGAACCACCCGTACTTAGAGAGGGAGGGAGCGGCGGCTCTCAAACTCCTTCTGTTCCTACTCGTGGTGTCCGCACCCCGTACACTCCGGGGGAGATGGATCAATTATTCAAAGCGTTTTTGTCTATCTCCGAAGATCCGGAGATTGAAACGAACCAATCCGAGGACCATTTTTGGTGGTGCATCTGTCGCCGGTACAATCAAAACCAGCCGGCTGGAACAATAGAGCGCAACGAGAGTATGTGCGCAATGCCATATACAGAGTCTACGAAGAAATCCAAAAGTTCCAGGGGTATTACCTCCAGAAAGAGCGGTCGGCGGGGAGCGGCAGAAGCGATGTCGACATCATCAGTGCCCCGTTTGCGACCTACCAATCCCAACACTACAAACCGTTCAAGTACCTCAATGTTTGGTAGGAGGTGCGTGTGCATCCGAAGTATAGGGGAGACGTATCATCCTCCTCTAGCTCCTCCGGAAAACGGTCGAGGTCGGTATCCTTATCTGACGCCGGCTCCGATGAGGTGTCCACCCCAGCTCGCCGGAGCTAACTTGGGTAGCCCCGACGCCGGTCCGAGTAGTTCCCAACCCCGGCTGCAAGGAAAGAAGAAGTCGATGGCCAACCGCCGTCGCGCTGCGACTCTATCCGCCCCCGCTCCCTTTGTGCCACCTCAACCCCCCACCAACTCGTTGTGGGGGGGTTTTGACTCAACTCAATTTGGCCGATAGGTCAACTATGACCCCCCGAGCAACTTCGATCGCATGTGGTAATGATACGGGGTCTCCAAAGAACATTAGGGGTAGAGCCAGATGAATAGTCTTCCACGGGGTATTTTTAGCCTTTAATTATGTAATTTTTAATTTTTAGAATTTTAATTATGTAATTTTTATTTTTTAGGAGTTTAATTATATAATTTTTAATTTTTAGAATTTTAATTATGTAATTTTTATTGTTTTATAATTTGTAATAGTATTCCGGGTAATTTTAATGCATTTTAATATTGTGGAAATGTTTTTATTTAAATTGAATAATAGAATACTGAGACCCTTGAGCTTGTCCTTGCGGAAGAGCACGGATGTGGGTGTTGTGCTTTTGCCTAAGGACATGGAGTAAAAGTGGGTCCGAACCCACATCCGTGCTTGTTGGCAAGAGCACGGATGGGGATGCTCTAATTGTTAAGTAATCTTCATATGGTTCTGGTATCTGAGATTTGTGATGTAAATGCAGTTCAAGTTACGATACATTGTTCTATAACATCTTTCTAGTTCTAAGATACTTATAGTATATAAAATTTCTTAGGTGGTGTTCAGTTTTTTAAATAAAATAGTATCAGATATATTTTAAAATGAAGTTGTGAGATTATTTTTATTGTAAAGGTTATGTTATGGCTACTTATTATTTGATTATCCGTCTAGGATTGAGTCGTAAGATTCAATTTTATGAACCAAATACATTATATATTTAATCTCTCGAACAATTCTTGAGTGGTTAGTTATAGATTTAATTTGTCGCCCGTGTATACTTGATTCCACTTAATGGGAATAAATCAGTTTCGATGAATTCTATTCAAAAGTTATTTCCCCCATCTTTTAGTCATTATTTTGGAATAGCTATGGCTAGGCCATTTGAAGCTTTTTTCCAAGAAACGCCAATGAAGTGTTTTGACATTTTTCTCTAGTGTTCTAGGAAATATAACTTTTTTTCTTGAGTTACTATAAGAAAGAGAATTTATGAATAACACTTTAAATTTTCTGCTGGCCTCTTTTTAAGCAAAAACATATATAGCGACGGATCTAGCATTGGCCAACAATTGCACGTGTGAGTAAGTCTGAGTCTGATTTAGGATAGAAGATAGCCTTACTGAGCTACTATGTTGGGCTTGGGTTATTAGGGTTCAGTGATTATAAGAGCATCTCCAATGCCGGCGTCAAAATCGCGACGCCGATTTTTCACCGACGCCGAACCATTGGAACCGGCGTCGGCGAAATCGGCGTCAAAATCGGCGTGGCCATGCCGATTCGCGCGATGACGCCGGTTCCGACGCCGATCCTCACGGCGCCATTGTGGGTCCCGGATCGGCGTCAAACCGGCGTCAGATTTTATTTTTTATTTTTTTTTTCTTTTGAAAACACTATATATACGCGCTTTGAACTTCATTTTCATTCGCACCACTTGTTTTAACGAGTACTCTCTCTCTACCTACTTTCTGTACAAGATCAATTTAAGAAATGAGTAATGCCGGTGGTAGTGGTGGGGATGCGGATGAGTACGAGCGTATGCTGAACGAAGAGCTAGATGCCTATACGAGCCGTGAGGTTGATCGAAGGATGCAGAGTTATATGCAGCCGGTGGCACCTCGCCCACGACCAGTTGTCCACCGTCGACAAGTGGTTGATCGTGATCATGAAGCTGCACATCAGCGCCTGTTCACAGATTACTTCGCAGAGGAGCCGCGTTTTAATGCCAACCATTTCAGGCGTCGTTTTAGGATGAGACGGGACTTGTTTATGCGTATTGTTAACGCTTTGGAGCAGCGATATCTGTATTTCCGCTTCAGGCACGATGCGGCTGGCAGACCCGGCCACACCCCTATTCAAAAGTGCACTGCGGCAATCAGACAGTTGGCCTACGGCACCGCGGTAGACATGTGGGACGAATACCTCCACATCGGTGAGACGACTGCCATCGAATGTATGAAGTATTTTTGTCAGGGCGTGATCGAAGTATTCCGTGATCAGTATCTCCGAAAGCCTACCCCCGAAGATTGCCGAAATCTGCTGCGGATGCATGGGGATCAGCATGGGTTCCCGGGAATGTTAGGCAGCATAGATTGTATGCATTGGGAGTGGAAGAACTGTCCCGCTGCCTGGAAGGGGTTTTACACGACCGGCTACAAGGGAAAAAATCCCACGATGATCCTCGAGGCCGTAGCTGATTACCGGTTGTGGATTTGGCATGCGTATTTTGGGATAGCCGGTTCGAACAACGACCTAAACGTCCTCAACTCGTCGCCCCTTTTCAACGAGCAGTGCCAGGGTGTCGGTCCGGCCATCAGTTTTGTCGCCAACGGCAACCAGCATGATATGGGCTATTACTTGGCGGATGGGATATACCCTAGGTGGCCCATCTTTGTGAAGACGATCCGTTTGTGGAATGTCGACTGCATTGCTGATATACTGTACGCCTGTATTATCATGCACAACATGATTGTCGAAGATGAAGGTGTACAACTGACTGATTGGGCCAACGACGATAATGAGGCCGGTCCAAGCCACGGCGTCGCCACCGCCAACGTACGAGGTGGGGTACCTCACGATGAAGAAGTCCTCCTCCAAGCACATGCCGACATGCGTCAGACGGAGGCTCATATTCGACTCCAAAAGGATTTAGTTGAAGAGTTGTGGGCGCGGAGGATTGCAAGGCGTTAGTTTTTATGTAAATTTATGTAATTTTTTTAAATGTATTTTTTTTAAATGTATTTTTTTAAAATTATTGTACTTTTTGAAATTTTAATAGTATTATTCAATTTAAATGTATTTGTCTCGTAAATTAAATTTCGTATGTTGATACGATTGTAAATTAAATTATATAATTGTTATTAGTGATGTGGATATGTAGTGTGAAGGCTATGTGAGGGCTATTTGATGTCCAGTTGATGTGGCAAGCTGATGTGGCAGGAGAATTGTAGTGCTGATAATGTGGCAGTGTGAAGGCTATGTGAGGGCTATGTGAAGTTCAGGCTTACTGGAGATGCTCTAATGGATGCCCAAATTTCTAAGTATATTTAATCTAATTTATAGTGCATTCAGATGCAATAAATATTCTATCACATTCTAAGTTTCCGCACACTATTTTTAGTTTAATATTTTTGTGAACATCTTAATATTATCATGTATACTTTGTTTAGGATATTTCTTTAGTCTCTTTTTTTTATATTCATCTATTTTCAATATTATAAATATTTATAGTACTTATTTTTATATAATACATTATTATATGTAGTAAGTTTTGAGACAATTACTTCCTTTTTTTATGCATAGTATATAGAAAATTGTCAACGTCAAGTATTCTATATATCAATGAAATATTTTTTAAAAATTGATAATGAGACTATTCTTTGATAGTTTAAAGTCATGGCGATCCATCTAATAAAATTACTAGTATCATTTAGCATTTCCGAAAAACCACTACTATATAAAACATTATATATAAAATAAAATTAAATATTTTAATTTTTTAAAATTCGACACCGGCTTCCTTAAAATTCTAGTTCCATCCATGTTATATCTAAAATAGGCATCAAAACATAAGCCACTCGTTACAATCATAAACTTGCAGTGATAAAATATCCTACAAAAGATGGATATTTAGTACTCCATTTGTAATAAATCATGGTTGATGTACTATATTTTCTTTTTCTCATAAGAAGAATTGGTATTGATAATAATATAAAGAGATCTTAGCTACTAACTACACCAATGTACAAAATCCTCAACTGTTAGCAGATTGAATTTTTGTGGTCCCACAATTGAATTGACGACCACAATTTTTGTGGTTTGTTTGGCGGACTATGCCTTAAATGGAAAATAATTTGATTCCAGATTTTAAAATTTATAGTATTTGGTTACTTTTATTTATCAAATAAAATAATAAAAATTCTTAATTCGATCAAATTTTTATCCATTTTGTGACTTTATAATCATCATGAAAAACTATGAGATTTTATCATCATTTACAACTGTTTCACAATACTCCTTATTTGATTTGAGTGAAATCGTATTTGACGTGAAAGTTAGAAAATTATATATGGACAAAATGACTGCTGACTTAAACAATGTCGTTTGTTGAGACATAAACAGCGTCATTTCTTGAGACATAAAATAAACATTGTTTTATTAAAATAACTATTTTTTTTCTTTTTTCTTTTCTTTACATTTTCGATCTCTTCTGTCTCTCTCTAAGAGCATCCACAATGGTCTAGGACCTCCCATAGCCCTCACATAGCCTTCACACTGCCACATTATCAGCACTAAAATTCTCCTGCCACATCAGCTTGCCACATCAACTGGACATCAAATAGTTCTCACATAGCTTTCCCACTACCTATCCACATCACTAATAACAATTATACGAAATTTAATTTACAATCGTATCAACATACGAAATTTAATTTACGAGACAAATACGGGAAATTCGAATAATACTATTAAAATTTAAAAAAGTACATTAATTTTTAAAAAAAAGTACAATAATTTAAAAAAAAGTACAAATTAAAAAGTAAAAAAAATCACTCCTCGCCGCCGTCCTCGTCTCCGTCGTCGCCCAGCCCTACTTCATCGTCGTCGCCGCCGCCTCTGTCGCCACCTACGCCGCGGCTATTCCCGCCGGTCTCCCTCCTCATCGCCTCAAATTCTTCACGCTGGCTCTGGAGCAATACACGAAGATAATCCTTCACCGCCGATTGGAAGTCGGCTAAGGTCTTCACCATTTGAGCGCGCGTTTGTTGGCGCGCGAAGAATTTGAGCTCCTCGGTAGACCTGCCGAGGGGGGATGCCGAATGGACCCCCTGGGAACTCGGGGTGCCCGCCCTCGCAACCTGTTGCGCCCGCCTTTGGCCAACCGGGCGAGGTCAGCGACCGAACGAACTAGGGGTCGGGACCTCCTGGGCCGTCTCGGGGAGGTCTGTCGAACCACCGCTGCTGCCGCTATAATCTCCGGTATAGTTCAGTTTCTACTTCTTCGGCCAGCCAGCGTCGACACCTGCCTGGAATTTCTCCGACTCGTTGAGCACAACGTAGCAGTTCCAGTAGGTGAACTCATAGTACTTCTTCTGCGGATCGGGGTAGGCTCTCTCCGCAATCCTCCTGCAGTCTTCCTCTGTTTGGCCACTGGTCTGCATGCGGAGGGCGTTGGTATACAAACCCGAAAATCGAGAGACGCCAGACCTGATTCGGTCCCAGCACTTCCGGCACTCCTCCCCGGTGCGCGGTCTCCCTTCAGGGCAAAATGCCCTGTAGGCTGCGGCTATCTTGGCCCACAAGTTGACGATCCTCTGGTTGTTCGAAACGAGAGGATCGTCGCAGACACTCACCCACGCCTTGGCAAGCGCAACGTTCTCCGCGTCCGTCCACTTCCTCCGGACCCGGCTATCCTCCTCCGGCTGCGACGACTCGCCGACCTTCTTGGCCTTGCCCTTCTTATTACCCCGCCCTACTCCCTGGCTTTGAATGAGAGTTTCCGGAACCTCGTTAATATCAAAACCCAAGTCCGCTAAGGAGAAGGTCTTTGTATACTGTGCATCCATTGGGGTCGATGTGTGCGAAGAGCCGGTGGAAAAATCAAAAGTCGGCCGATAGGCGTTGTCCCCCCGGGCGTCTCCTGCGGCGGTGGAATCATCTGCTGCGCCGGTGGCTGCATCCCGAGTGCCCACCCCGGCATCATCTGCATAGGGGGTTGCATGCCGGGTGCCCACCCCGGCATCATCTGCTGCCACGAGTACATGTTGTAGTACCCGGTCATCGAAGGCCAACCACCTCCCCCAGGAGCCGGGGAGAAGTCTAGGACCCTACCCCGGGAGTCGGGGGAGTCTGAGACCATCCCCCGGGAGTCACTGGAGTTCCTGCGTAGTTGTTCTCCATTGCTCGTTATTGATCTTGTACAGAAAGAAAGATAAAGAGAGTACTCGTTAAAATAAGTGGTGCGAATGAAAATGACGTCCAAAGCGCGTATATATAGTGTTTTCGAAAAAAAATAAATTAAAAATTAAACTCTGACGCCGGTCTGACGCCGATCAGGGGCCTACAATGGCGCCGTGAGGATCGGCGTTAGAACCGGCGTCACCACACGAATCGGCATGGGTACGCCGAAATTGACGCCGATTTCGCCGACGCCGGTCGCAATGGTTCGGCGTCAGAACCGACGTCGGTGAAAAATCGGCGTCGCGGTTTTGATGCCTCCATTGCTGATGCTCTAAATCTTCGTGAGAAAACACTGATTGATGATGTGTGCTCACTATTCAGGGCCCCAAACTATTGATTTATCCCTGATAAGGATGCACTTTAAAAATAATCAATTTTAAGTATACAATATCCCACCAATATAAGCCATTTGATATAAGTAATAGACTCCCCAGATTTTCACACGTCACCACTCAAATTGATATTAAATATTTGGGCAAACTGCCTTAAAAGTCACAAACTTTTTCCATTTTCCGATTTTTTCCATGAACTAAAAAATTGACGTATAATGTCATGAACTTTACATTCGGTTGCCGTTTTCCCATGACGGGTTTTCTGGCCATGAAGCAAGCTGACGTGTCTTTTTAAGTTGACGTGGCTGCTGAGTGTATAAGTTGACGTGGCTGCTGACGTGTTAAACTGCTCTAAAAGTCACAAGCTATTTTCATTTTTCAGTTTTTCCCACGAACTAAAACATTATCCTGCTGACGTGGTGGCTGAGTGCGTGCTGAGTGTGTACTGACATGTTAAAATTATGCTTACCCTAATTATACTGAGTGTGTCATTTTAACCCACAAAATCCCCAAATTTACCCTAATTTACACTCCATTTTTTACCCTAAATTCATCCCCAAATTCCTTTCACTTCACTCTCAAATCGGTGCGGACGACAATGAGCACGACGACAATGAGCAAACTCAAATTTAGGCACTAAACATGCTAAACCCAAACGGTCAAAGAATAGCTAAACACATATCCTTAAAACCAAGTTCCATAGTTCTAAAAATCCTACGGAAGCGCGAGATTCAAAGAACGGGTTCAATTATGCTCAACTTCCAAAATCAATTTGTCATCTAAACGAATTCAATTGATAATCCAACACTACCTTGGTCCATCTTAATTCAATTTGTCACCCGACCGGGTGAATTTTTGGCGCACAACTCACCCAGTCGGGTGGCATGCTCTGGACTCCGCATGCAATAAAAATTGCACCCGGCCGGGTGGAATTAGTAGGCTTAAAAATACACCCGACTGGGTGCCTCCTTTTGAGAGCTTTCTGGGCAGTCTGGGGAATTTTTTGCACAACTTTCTCACCATCCGGGCTTCATTCCTACACCATAAAACATACTTTTGCAAGCATCAAACTATATAAATCATGTAAAGTTAGGGGAATAAAAATGTACAATTTGATTCACATCAATCTCCATTGAGAAGTTTGCATCACAGCCGAATTTGTTGTTGTTTTTGCCGAGGAGAAAGACTTTCTATCCCGTGCTTTGATGCGGCGCTGTTCGTAGTCAATCGGTGTTGCGATGAAGAGAGAATTGGAGTTTTTTTTGGAGAAACATGGTTTGAGGCTGAGAGTTGCTGAGTTGTGGCATCTTTGGAGCCAATTGATTCTTCATTGAAGCTTGCCGAGTTCTGCTATAGCTTCATCAAAGGCTTGTTTTGCAAGGTGGCAGGCCCTCTCAGAGGAATTCAAGATCTCATAGTAGAAAACAGAGAAGGTATGGGCCACACCAAGCCTAATGGGATGTGTAAGAGCAAGGTCAATGGAAGCATCACTAGTGGCAGCTTCGTATGCCTTGAGTGACTGGTCTGCTGCCTCTTTACGATCATCTGTACCCTTGAATTCAGCTGGATAGCGTCAGTTCAACATCCAATCTCGTAACTTGTTTCATTGCTTCCACCATTTCATCGTATCTCTCAGCTTGCTCAGCAAGCCTGGCCAAGTAAACTTGCTGCTCTCTGTGCAGCAAGCAGCAGGAGACAATTGCTTGAGCTAGACTGCAGTCTAATAGATGATTTGGGGATTAGAAGTTGTTGTATGGTTTGAGTGGTGATCTTGGATGTACTCGATGCTAGTGAATGCTTTGCGGCATCAAGGTTTTACCATAATTCCAGCTGCAATGTGATGGTTTGCAAATGCTCAAGATGGTTTTTCTCGAAGATGGAGTTAGAATAGTTAGAATAAGATTGAGATGCTATTTTCTTTTTGTATTGATATTTTTTTGTCAAGATGGTTGCATTTGATATGCTTCTATCTTGAGGGAGGCTGTTAAAATTGAAAAATTAGATAGGTATTTTCTTACTTTTATCAGCCTATATAAATGACTTTTATTGTATTTTTGTAACCACTTTTTAAAAAATGTAGATAATAATGAAAAACTCTCTCCTTTCGTTCTCTCTCTTCTTCAAGCTTTTCATCTGCATTTTTCCTTCATTCTCCTTCGATGAAGATTTATCCATCATCTTCTTCTCCATTTTTCACATGATGTTATAACTAGATAATTATACGTGGAGTGTAGTGCTCGCCCTCATGATATTCATAAGGGGTTCGTCATCAATTTCTCCATGCTTGCGTTCATCACCAATTTCTTCATGACTATATATAATTCTACACTAGAATACGAATGATTAAAGTCATTTATTTATGTCAGAATTTTTTATTTTTTATTTAAATTTAGGAAACTTAAGGAATGATCAAATTTTATTTCTTCTATGAGCTTATAACTTCATGTAAAAATCATGGATTAAAAATGCCCGGTCAATGGTTTTGACCAAAGAATAAATGTGACGAGACATTTAATTTTGTGAAATTAAATGATATAGCGTCGATCTACATTTTACGTAGATAAATGTAGTATATTCACTTTCTCAAATCCGATTTCCGGTGAGTGAGAAATAGTGGATTAAAGTTGGGCATAATTAGCTTTTAATTAAAGCTTGGAGCATGTGCTTAGGGAATAATTAACTAGTGTTAATTATCCCACATTGGAAGATTAATACATCTTTAATGTGTTTAAATTAAGTGACTTTATGTTACTTAATAATTATAGTGGATCAATATGGGTGAAAAAGCCCACACGCGCGCACACGCGCGCGCCGCCGCCGCCTCCCGCCCGAGCCCGTGCTCGTGCTCGTGGGCGTGGGCGTGGGCGCGGGCCGCGGGCCGCGGGCCGTGGGCCCGGGCCCTATCCCGATCCCGATCTTGGGCTTGGACTTGGACTTGGACTTGGACTTGGACTTGGCAATTGGTCTTTGGGCTTGGGGCTTGGCCCAAACTATTCTTTTTGGACCACCGCCGAGTCAGCAATCCAAGTGGCTTGACACGTCGTCAAGCGAGGCACAGTCATGGCTGCCACGTGAGAAATCCACACGCTCCACATGCGATAGGCACACGCCTGCCACACGCTCGTAACCGACGGCGGTTACGAATCTGCCATGATGAGCCTTCATGGCTCGGTTGACCCTGCATGGTGGCTTGGCCTATAAATAGGCTAGCCATACCACTGCATTAGGACACACAATTCCAAGCATTCTCTGCATCATAAGCTCTCTCCCTCCCTGCATTGTCCTTCTGTCGAAGCTCTGCCCTCTCCTCCATCCAGTTCGCCGGAGCTCTACTGATTGCGGTGCTGCATCAATAGAGACGTAGCCGTTTTACCTTTGGGGACGACACGCCAAACCGAAGAGCACTACCGGGGCGTATCTCGTCTTGCGGGAAGAGGCCTCCTCGACTCGGCTAAACTTAGTTCACGGTTCTTTGTTTCGAATTCTTACGTTGTAATTTCATTTAGTTCAGTTTCTCCTTTTCTTTCTTTTGGGTTATATTACGCCCGGTTTTGTTATCTTGTAATCAGTAGAATCAACAATCGCAAGACGAGATAACTTGCTTTTGAAGGGTTTTTGACCTCTAAACTGAACTTAAAATTTCGAAACTTAATACACCTTTGCTGGAGATGTCGACGGAATCCAACACCACCGCTGCCGCCACCACCGCCGCCATTCCTTCAACCATGGCGACCACTGGACCTGTCAACACGTCGTCGATTCCGACGATGATGCCCACTCCCGGGCGCTATCCTTCTTCCTCAACAACCCCTTGGGAGTTCGTTAACCCCCTTGGGCTCACTGGTGGATCCACTTCGAGTGGGTCGGTTGGTTCCACTTTGAGTGGTTCCTTCGGGTCCTTTAATGGATCGAGTGCTGGGGCCTTCGGGTCTCACACGGGTGTTGGGGCCTTCGGGTCTCACACGAATGCTGGGGCCTTCGGGTCTCATGCGGGTGCTAGTCCCTTCGGGGCTGGTACGACCATGGCGGGCTCTATGCCCAACATGAATGGTGGGGGCTCTATGCCCAACCATGTTGTTGGCTCCTTCGGGGGCAACGGAATTGGTTCATTCCAAGGACCAAGTGCGGCACCTATGGCACCAAGAATGATGCCACCTGCCGAGAAGCCACCAAAGTTTGGAGGATCTGACTTCAAGCGGTGGTACCAGAAGATGTTGTTCTACTTGACAACATTGGGCGTCGCCAACTTCCTCACGGAAAACGAGCCGCCCGCGCCAAGCGACCAAGAGACTAGGCTCGAAGTCATGGCGGACTATGAGGCTTGGAGAAAAGGGGATTATCTATGTAAAAACTTTATTTTAAGTGCATTAGATGATAGCCTCTATAATGTATACTCCAATGTAACCACATCTAAACAAATGTGGGAAAGCCTAGAGAAGAAATATAGCATAGACAATGCTGCAGGGACTGAACAGGTTGTAGCATCCAAGTTTATGGACTACAAGATGGTCGACTCTCGACCCATCATGGAGCAAGTCCAAGAGCTCCAAATGATCATCCACTCCTTAGTGGCTGAAGGGATGACCTTGCCCGATAAGTTCCTAAGGTGCACGATCATTGACAAACTCCCTCCAAGTTGGAAGGACTTCAAGAGTTATCTCAAGCACAAGCGAAAGCAGATGACCCTTGAAGACTTGATCGTGAAGTTGCGCATTGAGGCCGACGTGCGCAAAAGTGATCAAAAGGCTAAGGGCTTCACCCCAAATGAAGCCAAAGCCAACCTGTTGGAGCGGGGCGGTCCCTCCAACAAACGCCCTCGCCCAAACCGTCCAAACGACAAAGGGAAGGGAAAGCAGCCTTCAAAGAAGTTTGAAGGCGACTGCTACAAATGTGGCAAACCGGGCCACTTTGCCAAAGACTGCCGCAGCAAGAAGAAGAAGCCGGCAGCCCACGTCGTTGAGAAGGAGTTCAAGGACTGGGATGAGAACGACCTCATTGCAGTAGTCACTGAAGAGGTTAACCTTGTTGATAACAAGGGAGGCTGGTACATCGACACCGGCGCTACTGCTCATGTTTGCTCCGACAGGAGCAAGTTTGCCTCCTACACGGCTGTTGAAGGAAGGAAAATCAACATGGGGAATCAAGCATCGTCTGAAATCCTCGGCGTTGGCAACGTGATTCTCATGATGACGTCTGGCGTCACAATCACTTTGAAGGATGTGCTGCATGTCCCGGACATCCGCAAGAACCTAGTGTCAGGATCAATACTAGTTAATAAGGGGTTTAAACTTGTATTTGAGTCTGATAGGTTTGTCTTGTATAAGTTTGGAAAATCCCTCGGAAAAGGTTATGTAACCGATGGGCTTTTCAAGCTTAGTGTAGCAACTCGCAGTGTTGCAAAGCCATTGGCTAATAATAATAAAGCATCTACTTCCTCTTATTTGACCGAGTCTTCAAATTTGTGGCATTGTAGATTGGGACATGTAAATTCAAAAGCCATTAAAAGATTAGTAAATCTAGACTTACTAAAGGCTAATGAATTGGATATCCAAGATAAATGTGAAATTTGTCTTGAAGCAAAAATGACTAAGTTGCCGTTTCACTCGGTTGAACGAAGCACAAAACCCCTTGAATTAATTCACACGGATGTATGTGATTTAAAGATGGTGCAAACAAGAGGTGGTAAAAAGTACTTTATCACTTTCATAGATGATTGCACAAGGTATTGCTACATTTATCTTTTAAAAAGTAAAGATGAAGCAATAGAAGCGTTCAAAAATTATAAGAACGAGGTTGAGAATCAACTTGGTTGTAAAATCAAAATGATTCGAAGCGATAGAGGAGGCGAATATGTAGCCCCGTTTGAGGAGTTATGCAACGCAAGTGGTATAATTCATCAAACAACTGCTCCATATTCACCACAATCTAATGGTGTTGCAGAACGCAAAAATCGAACTCTAAAAGAGATGATGAATGCACTGCTTCTAACTTCAGGATTACCACATAACATGTGGGGGGAAGCTGTTTTGACAGCCAACTATATCTTGAATAAGATCCCTCTCAAAGGAAAAGATGTCACTCCTTATGAGTTGTGGAAGGGAAGGAAGCCATCCTACAAATACCTCAAAGTGTGGGGGTGTTTGGCAAAGGTGATGGTTCCTCCGCCCAAAGAAGTTACAATCGGACCTAAGACGGTTGATTGCATCTTCATTGGATATGCACTTAACAGTAGTGCATATCGATTTGTTGTTCACAAGTCTGAAATATCGACTATCACAGTAGGAACAACAATTGAGTCGAGGAATGCTGTATTTCTCGAAAATACATTTCCTTGCAAAGACAAGGAAAAAGTCTCAACCAATTCTGAGACAAGAATTGAAGAAGCCACTAGTTCTAAACAAGTGGAAGAAGAAGCCACTAGTTCTAAATCAGCGGATGAGGAACCTAAATCGCGCAAGCGTTCAAGGCCCGATCCGAATGATACAGTACTAAGACGTGGTAATAGGGTCAGAACGCCAAAAACATTTGGTCCTGACTACATTGCTTTTATGCTAGATGAAGAACCGACATCTATAAAAGTAGCTTTCGATGGCCCAGACGGGTTGCATTGGAAAGAAGCTGTTCAAAGCGAAATTGATTCAATTTTGCTAAACCACACGTGGGTGTTGGTTGATCTACCTGAAGGTGCAAAACCTCTAGGTTGCAAATGGGTCCTTAAAAGGAAATTTAAAGCCGATGGAACAGTTGATAAGTATAAAGCCCGACTAGTAGTAAAGGGTTTTAAACAAAAGGAAGGACATGACTTCTTCGATACATACTCACCTGTAACGAGGATTACTTCCATCCGCGTGCTTCTCGCGATTGCTGCATTGCACAATCTTGAGATTCACCAAATGGATGTAAAGACCGCGTTTCTGAATGGTGAACTCGAAGATGAAATCTATATGGAACAACCTGAAGGTTTTGTAGTACCTGGAAAAGAGAAAAAAGTCTGCAAACTGGTTAAATCCCTCTATGGATTGAAACAAGCGCCATTGCAATGGCACTTGAAGTTTGATAATGTGATGTTATCAAATGGGTTTAAAATCAACGAGTGCGGCAAATGTGTCTACATCAAGAGCACTAATAACGGTCATGTTATAGTGTGTCTCTACGTTGATGATATGTTAATCTTGGGTAGCAACACTAAAGTAATTAACGATACAAAGGCCATGTTAAAGAGAAACTTTGACATGAAAGACATGGGTCTAGCCGATGTAATTCTTGGAATGAAGATTCTAAGAACGAATGATGGAATCATCTTAACACAATCACATTATGTTGAGAAGGTATTGAATAAATTCAAAGCCTATGATGGCGCGCCGGTTAAGACTCCAATTGAACTCGACGTTCACTTGAGCAAGAACAAAGGCGAGCCCGTTGCTCAAGAAGAGTATGCACGGGTCATCGGGTGCATTATGTACTTGACTAATTGCACTCGACCTGACATCGCTTGTGCCGTGAACAAGTTGAGTCGTTACACGAGCAATCCAAGCAAAGAGCATTGGAGAGCTCTTGTAAGGGTTTTGAGATATTTAAAACATACTCAAAATTATGGGCTACGCTTCTCGAGATACCCCCGGTACTTGAAGGGTACTGTGATGCCAATTGGATATCTGATAATAGAGACTCACTTTCGACAAGTGGATACGTCTTTACTATTGGGGGTGGTGCTGTATCGTGGAAATCCACAAAACAGACATGTATAGCCCGATCAACAATGGAATCGGAGTTCATTGCCTTGGATAAGGCTGGTGAGGAAGCCGAGTGGCTTAAGAACTTCCTTGAAGATATTCCATTTCTGTCTAAACCAGTGCCACCAGTGCTAATCCACTGCGATAGCCAAGCGGCTATTGGAAGGGCAAATAATGGTTTCTATAACGGTAAGTCTCGACACATACGTCGACGACATAACACCGTGAGACATTTGATCACAACTGGCGTGATTACAATTGACTATGTGAAGTCAATAGATAATCTAGCGGATCCGCTAACCAAAGGGTTAAACCGTGATCAAATGAATAAGTTGCTAGAGGGAATGAGTTTGAAATCCACAAACTAAAGAATTGTCATAGTGGTAACCCAACCATGATGACTGGAGATCCCAAGAACTTGGTTCAAAGGGACAACTAAGCTATGAGAGTTCATGGAAAACACTCAAACCATATCTATTCCCTAAGAGCAATAGAGTGTTGGAGAACTTGCCTAGTGGTAAAGGCTAAGTCTATGACTTTTAATGGTTCTTAAAGATCTCAAAGAGATGGAGTTCTCAAAGAGACCAAGTATGGCAAGGTACTTGACTAAGAATCACCTACGTAAGTGCGAAGTGTGGTCGCTTCATAAAACGTACTTATGAATCCAAAGTGGTGTCCAAGACCGCAATGGACACAAAACGTGAGAACGGATGAGGTTGAGGTGTTTAAGCGTTAACACCATTGTCTCGGTGCACGCCGTGGGAGATTAGTTCAAAGCATCGCGCTACTAAGCCGCCTGTGTATCCGATGGTGTCGACTATGGAGGGTTCAAAGTCAACAACTACCTATCCTTATGCTTATATACCTCTCGAGGGTTGAGCTTATGTCTGCATGCATATGCATTTGGCTATTTCCACTCATGTGGGGGATTGTAAAAATCATGGATTAAATATGCCCGGTCAATGGTTTTGACCAAAGAATAAATGTGACGAGACATTTAATTTTGTGAAATTAAATGATATAGCGTCGATCTACATTTTACGTAGATAAATGTAGTATATTCACTTTCTCAAATCTGATTTCCGGTGAGTGAGTAGTGGATTAAAGTTGGGCATAATTAGCTTTTAATTAAAGCTTGGAGCATGCGCTTAGGGAATAATTAACTAGTGTTAATTATCCCACATTGGAAGATTAATACATCTTTAATGTGTTTAAATTAAGTGACTTTATGTTACTTAATAATTATAGTGGATCAATATGGGTGAAAAAGCCCACACGCGCGCACACGCGCGCGCCGCCGCCGCCGCCCGCCCCGCCCGAGCCTGTGCTAGTGCTCGTGCTCGTGCTCGTGGGCGCGGGCCTTGGGCCTGGGCCCGATCCCGATCTCGATCTTGGGCTTGGACTTGGACTTGGATCTTGGCAATTGGTCTTTGGGTGGTCTTTGGGCTTGGGGCTTGGCCCAAACTATTCTTTTTGGACCACCGCCGAGTCAGCAATCCAAGTGGCTTGACACGTCGTCAAGCGAGGCACAGTCATGGCTGCCACGTGAGAAATCCACACGCTCCACATGCGATAGGCACACGCCTGCCACACGCTCGTAACCGACGGCGGTTACGAATCTGCCATGATGAGCCTTCATGGCTCGGTTGACCCTGCATGGTGGCTTGGCCTATAAATAGGCTAGCCATACCACTGCATTAGGACACACAATTCCAAGCATTCTCTGCATCATAAGCTCTCTCCCTCTCTGCATTGTCCTTCTGTCGAAGCTCTGCCCTCTCCTCCATCCAGTTCGCCGGAGCTCTACTGATTGCGGTGCTGCATCAATAGAGACGTAGCCGTTTTACCTTTGGGGACGACACGCCAAACCGAAGAGCACTACCGGGGCGTATCTCGTCTTGCGGGAAGAGGCCTCCTCGACTCGGCTAAACTTAGTTCACGGTTCTTTGTTTCGAATTCTTACGTTGTAATTTCATTTAGTTCAGTTTCTCCTTTTCTTTCTTTTGGGTTATATTACGTCCGGTTTTGTTATCTTGTAATCAGTAGAATCAACACTTCATAATGTACGAAAAACTCAAAAATTTTGATTATAATTTATGTGTTTAGAGTACATTATCCCTAAGAACAACAATTTCGATGATCAATAAGATAACAAACATTTACCCATATTTAAATATGGAAATGCTCAAGATTAACCACTTTTTTTTATATATTTCGAGTCATCGCGTAGAAAATATATTACGAATCACTTAAATGTAGTGATATGAGAATAATATGGGCCCCAACTAGTCGTTTAATAGACAAGGACTCCTACTCTCCTAGTTTGCTCGTAGTCATAGGAGGATCACCAATCACAATTTTTCTAATCACTAATAATCTTTTAATGTTAACTGAGTCTATCCAAATCGAGATATAAGCACAATGCCTTACTACTTCCTCCATCCCGGCTGTCCCGGCCAAAATGACACATTTCTTAATTGGTACGAAATTTTAGGAGTCATTGGTTAATAAGGTTAATTGGAGAGAGAAAGAGTGAGTGTAAATATTAAAGGAGAGAGAAAGTTACCAAAAATAAAAGTACAATATATTTTGGTTGGACAAACTAAAAAAAGGAAAATATGTCATCTACATTGGGACGGACAAATGAAGTACTATATGCATTTTAACAATAAAAGTGAATTATAATTTTATATCGCCGCCATGCCATATCAACTATTGACCTTTGATAATAGGAGTATAACTTTGTCGTTAATAAATATTGTAATTTATCAGAATATTCAATATTAATTGTTATATTTTAATATAAAATTAATAGTGCATATATAAATAATAAAAATTATCAGAATATTCAGTATTAAATGTTTTAATTTAATAAAGTACTGTATAAAAATACGATCCACGTTCACTTAATTCTAACATATCGTTGAACTTTTGTAGTCTCTAAAAAAAATATTGCAGAAGGCCTCTAAGTTTTGCACTTTGCACGTTTGAGGTACTTTTGCACATTTTCAACAAATTTTTGGACTAAAATGCCGTTGAAATCCACGAGAGACATTTTTGTATATTCCGTTTACCATTTAACTTATTCTATCTTACGACAAATTTCATTTCCGTTCATCCTTTCGATAAATGTTTTGATTGATATACGTTTCTTTCTTATTACCTTTATTTTATCTTTCCTTTTTTTATAGTCTTCAATTGTTTGTTTATTTAGTTCTCATCTTCTTATTCTTTTTTACTTCTTTTCTCATACCTTTAGTCTCATCTTTTTCTTTTCTCTTCTGTTCGGTAACACATGTCTTTAACGTCGACGAATTAGTCAAATTGAGACAATGGTTGCAGGTGGCAAAAATTTTAATACAACAATTGTTGGTGTACGAAATGGTTTGTCTAGAAATAGTAGCAGATTCAAAGTGACAATCCTATGGTATTGTGCTTGAGGAAAAAAAAAAGATTGGTGGTGGGTGTAATTTTTTACAGTGGACTGTGTGAGATAGTGGCCAAGCCAAGCGATGGAAATAGAAGTTGAAAATGAAAGTTGTCGTCAAAATTGATGAAAGATAGTTTGGTCGTTTTAGTTGCTTTTTATTTTTATTTTTTGGCATTTTGACATTATTAATTAGCTTGTGTTATTAAATTGTATTTTCTGTAATGTAGTTGGCTAGCTTGTGCAGCAGTTTGTTATGAAGAGGTTATGAATTTTTGTTGTGGTGTAAAATTTTACTTTATTTTTAAGTCAATTACAAGTTGAAAAATGAATTGGTTGCTGGAATAAATGCCCATAATTAAAAGGCATTAAAATAGATGTTGGAAGTTTGCATTGACCTATGGCAGAGTATCAAATGAAATACAAAAATATCAAATGTCAAATAACGATAATAAAATTATAAAAAAAGGAAAGTTAAAATAAAGATAAGAAGAACGAAAAATACCTCTATTGAAGATAAGAAAAAAGAGAAATACACCGTTAAAATATTTATTGAAAAGGTGAATTGAAATGATATTTGTCAAATGAGTAAAATAATGTACAACATGATCTTAGGGATTTGGAGACAATTTTAGTTTGCAAATTTATTTAAAAAGTGTAAAAGCAAACGTGCAAAATGCAAAAATTCAGTAATTTTCCACGATATATTTTTTTTCCAGGATCCTTTTATGTACTTCACTATTTTCAAAATATTAAGGGAAGAGAGTATTAGTAAAAAAAAAGAATAGCGACTAAATTGAAATCGCAATAGTCCCCATATGTATAATCTCTTGGATGGATCCCTGCTGTGGTCATAAATACTACTCCATGTATCTTTATTTTAATTTATATATTAAAGTAGAATTTAATTACTACAATAATAGTTATGATTATCATTCTTGAAAAATGGATAAACGGGCTATGATTTATACACGGTGAAATCCAATTAATACATGGTGAAATTCAATTACTTAATCTCGGTTGGAATTTCCAATTTAGAAAAATAAGAAAGATTTTGTGGTATAAAAAGGAAAAGTCTGAAAACTATGTGTTTGACCTGGGTATTTTATTTTCAAGAATGATAATTACAATTAATATTATTATAGTTGGACTATAATATTTTTTAATATTTAAAATATCAAATACTCCATAAGGGGGTCCACTATAAGCCAGGCGCGGCTATAGCCCCGACCGGGGCGATCTCGTGGATATCTATAGTGGGGAGCACGTCTGCCCCGAGGCGGACGGTCATTCGGCGTCTTCGAGGCGAGGATGCGCCGGTCCGGGGCGGACGAGGCGAATAGGGGCGCCGGCTATAGTGGGGCGGTGCCCGGCGCTCCGATCCAGATGCGATTTTTTTAATTCAATTTAATTCACCTATAAATACACCCCATTCCATTCATTATTTTCACATCATTCCAACTCTTCATCACTCAAACTTTCTCTCACTAGAATTTGTGGACTGAAATGGACAATTTGTGGAATGACGCGTGGAATTCTCTGATTCAAGAGGTGCAACACCAGGCCGCCCACGAGGATGCGACGCGCTTGGCGGAGGAGGCGGAGGCCGCAATCCCTCGTGCGATTATTCATCGGCGGACCATCCAACGAGACCACCTCGGTGCGCACCAGTGTCTAATGGCTAATTACTTTGTGGATAACCCCAGTTATCCACCCGAGATTTTCCGCCGGCGATTCAGAATGTCGCAACGACTTTTCAACCATATAGCGACGAATTTGGCGGAGCGTTACCGGTGCTTCACCCTCCGGCGTGATTGCGCTGGCCGGATCGGGCTGTCTACGCATCAGAAGTGCACCGATGCAATCCGGAAGCTTGCCTACGCCGGACCAACCGATATGTTCGATGAATACCTACAGATGGGTGAGACGACTAGCCTAACGGTTCTTAGGCAATTTTGTAAGAGACTGCTGGATATGCACAGTTCGATCTACGGGTTCCCAGAAATGTTAGGAAGCATCGATTGCATGCATTGGGAGTGGAGGAACTGCCCTGTGGCCTAGAAAGGCCAGTTCACAACTGGATTCAAAAGCAAACATCCATCGATGATTCTGGAAGCCGTTGCTGACTACCGTTTGCGGATCTGGCATGCGTATTTCGGTGTGGCAGGTTCGAACAACGACATTAATATTCTTCAACGATGAGTGCCAGGGGGAGGGTCCAGAAATCAGCTTCGTAGCCAACGGCACGTAGTACAGTAGGGGATACTATTTGGCAGATGGGGTATATCCGCGGTTGCCCGTATTCGTCAAGATAATTCGCCAACCGGTTGGACCGAAGAAACAATATTTTGCGCGCAAACAAGAGGGTGCTAGGAAGGATGTTGAGTGGGCTTTCGGTGTCCTCCAATCGCGGTGGGCCATTATACTGTGTCCGGCCCGAGTTTGGCACGAAGATGATGTCGCGAATATTATGTTAGCATGTATCATATTGCATAATATGATAATAGAAGATGAAGGATTTGCGGCAGAGCGCTGCGCACCGGAAGAGGGCGCAAGTACAAGTCACGGTGTTGCCTCCGCGCCGATCCAGATGGGTGTACCACGGAGCAATGAATATTTGATCCAACGTTTTACTGATATGCGCAGGACCACAACACATACCACACTCCATGCAGATTTGATTGAAGAAGTTTGGGCACGTAGGGGAGGCGGCGCAGTGTGAACACCTTTGTGATTTGCACTAGATTAAATTTTCGTTGTATAATTTTTCCTGTACTTTAATAAGACGAAAATTTAGTGTTTAATTTTAATTTCTTCATGTATAGCCGTTTTCTTCTAATTATGTATAGTCTGATAAATTTAATTATAATTGAATTGACATGAAAAAAAGATTGAGGCTATTGGAAGTATCCACCATAATGACGGAAACAAATTTTTGGGCTGTGGATAAAAAAACTGGGACTGTGGAAAAAAAAGGGCGGAGCTATTCAGGTGTCCGCCTTATAGGACACTGTAAGTGCTGTGTTTAGTGGACAACATATTTTGGACCCATCCCCATAATATAATCAATGGAGTATTAATCTATTCAAATCGCTCTAATCAATTATTTAGTCTAACCCAATCGCTCTGCCGCGCCACAAAATAGATTTGTTGGGCATTAAAAATAAGAGATTAGTAACATATACATTTACATACACAATAGAGAGATACACAGGTGGTTTTGCATAATAGCAGAATCAGAGTTGGAAGCAGAAGAAAACGAGGATAAACACCTTCCCATTTTTGTCTTCTTCTCCCCTTCCTTGAAAGAGACCCTTATTTGTATATGTATATGTATAAATACAGCGCGGATCGTTCCAATCGCAATAAATCTTTCTCAAAACCCCTAATTAAACCCCCTTTCCCTTCTAGATTCCTCTCTCCCTTCCAATTTACACCTATAGCGCCGCTGCTGATTCAGTGTCTGCTTATGCACAAAAAAAGCGGTGATTCAAACCCATCGTTGCCGTTTCACTTTGTTTTTTGAAAGACTAACTAACTCTCAATGGGCGAGCTAGGCAGCCAAGATTCCGGTTTTGGGTTCAACTCTTATGCGGCGCCTGATCCGGCTTCTTTCAAGGAGGAGTGCTTGTCGGCGGCGGAGGATGCCTCCCGGCATGTGCTGAATTGCATTCATCCTACGCTCGACTCGGAGGAGGAAAGAAGAGACATCATTGATTATATGCAGAGACTCATCAAAAGCCATGTTAATTGTGAGGTGGTCAATTTTTTTATTTTTTAAAATAAATCTTTTACCAGATTGATGATTTCATTTTTGCATTCTTGAGTGCTTTTGTATGCATGGCTGATCGACTCGGGGAGGAGGTGTGATAATCATTTACTTTTTGAGGGATTATTGTTTGATTATTTGTTGTGTGTGAGAAATGGTGGTAAATTTACTTTTGAATAAGTGAACTTTAGATTTTGTTGTCAGGCATTGCATGTTGATAATCTAAGGAGTGTGGAACTATTTGTTTGCTTGTTAAAATCAAGAATGATGTGTTTTGGGTTACTTGTGTTCTTTCACCAAATTCTATGAAAATTGTTGTGGCGTGTTTTCTGAGCACTCTTCTTTTTGGTATCTCATGGATGAATGAGTTTCCTGATAATAACCACTCAGTTGTATTCCGATTATGCATTGTATGTGAGTTTCTATAGCTCTCAAAGGATATATATATTTCTTAGTTCATTTTCATTCCATGAGTGTGTGATTGTAAAAACTGATACAGGTGCTAAATATTGGAGCTCAATTCAGTGATGTCATAGTTCTTACTTTTTCATATCTAATCTTTTATTTTACTGATTGTTTGCAATTTAAAAAGTGTTTTTTCCGGCCTTTACATCTCTCAGGTGTTTCCCTATGGGTCCGTGCCACTCAAAACATATTTGCCTGATGGGGATATTGATTTAACTGTTACTAACGGTACTAGAACTGATGAATCCATGGCCCGTGATGTTCTTGCTCTTCTACAAAGGGAAGAGAAAAATGTTAATGCTGAGTTCAAAGTTAAGAATATACAGTATATTGATGCTGAGGTAATTCTCATTCTAATTTATTTTTTGTAAAACCTTCTTTATGATCAGCTGTTAGTTACGGCTTTTAAAACTTCATCAATATTTTTTATTGTTCTTTTTATAGCGGGAGTTTCAATTCTTCCATATTACATGCGAGTCACGTGACGTTCTCAATGTACATTTTTGTTAGCTTCTGTTCAGAACTCTGTACCCAACTAAGACAGAATATATAAAACTATCTGCATCTTGTGATGTTCTGGGTGAAGCAAGTTTTCTGTTTCTGCCATTTTATAGGGTGGTCCTTATTCTTCTCCCTCTTTCTCTTTGTAAGATTTACTTAATTCGATTATGGTTTGGTGATTAAAAGAATGTGGACATGCTGATATAGTGGTAAGGAACGAAGGTTTTTCTTCTGAAGGAAGTCACTTGCCCAAATTTGCAGTGGTGGACACTATTTATCTATGATTGTCCCATGACATTTTGAAGTAATTATGTTTTTGCTTCTGATGGCAGGTTAAAATTCTGAAATTCCTTGTGGGGGACACAGTTTTAGATATATCCTTCAATCAATTGGGTGGGCTTTCTACTCTTTGTTTCCTGGAGCAGGTAGCAAACAGAGCACCCATTTTTTTATATATTACTCCCAGAATTTGATAACACACTGTAGTTTTAATGCACACATTATGCCGTCAAGTGGTGAACTAACCTCCTACTTAGGAGGTTTATTTCACCACTTGAGCATACTCTCTTGCATTGCTAATACCTAAAGTTACATTACATTCTAATCACAAATTTTCTTCAATTTATTTCTTAATACAGGTTGATCGCCTTATTGGGAGAAATCATCTCTTCAAGCGCAGTATTATCTTGATCAAGGCGTGGTGCTATTATGAGAGTCGTATCCTTGGCGCTCACCATGGGTTAATTTCTACATATGCTCTGGAAACACTTGTCCTGTACATATTCCATTTGTACCATTCATCCTTATGGGGACCATTAGTGGTAACTGCTGTGATTGTGCATTGTAATCTTCAATTGCATTCAAATGCTTGCATTTATCTGTTTCTTATGATTGTTTTCATGTAGGTTCTGTACAGATTTTTGGAGTATTATGGTAAATTTGATTGGGAGAACTATTGCATCAGCTTGAAAGGACCAGTTTGCAAGTCTTCACTCCCTGATATAGTGGGTAAGCAATGTGCTTCAATAATATTAAAATGTTCTAAGGTTCACAGTATTGGAACCTTTGTATCTCTTTGTGTATATTCTGGCTCCTACATGTTTGGTATCGTTTTAGTTCCATCTTTGTGAATAATCTATTTGATTTTATTTGCAGTGGAAGTGCCAGAAAATGGAAGTACTGATCTGATGTTTGGTGAAGAATTTTTGGAGAACTGCCTGGATATGTTTTCAGTCTCATTAAGGGAACTTGAAGGAAAACCTAAAGCATTTCAGCCGAAACATCTTAATATCATAGACACACTGAAGGAAAACAATAATCTTGGGCGCAGTGTGCACATAGGTAAGGATAATTATATTAATTGCTCTCTGTTGGGATACAACTTTTGCAATCCTAATTGACTGTTTAATAGGTTCTTACTATAAGTTGGACCTAATATAGACCAATGTCTTTAGGAAATGGAATGTGCTGCCATTGCCTTAGTTTAATATACTAGAAACTTCATCCATCTCTTAAATTTTTTAATCTCTGCAACTGGAAGCACCAACTCCTCTTCTTAGGGATGTGTTTGACAACCATAGCCATATACTTTGATATGTTGTTTCCATGCAATTGCATATATGCTCGAGTATGTGCTAATTTAGCGTAATATATTCCTCATGCAATACTAATAATGCAATCTTTTCATCTCCATTAACTATTCAATATATCATTCATTTGTCTCTATTATCTACTAATGGGTAATGTTGTATCAAATATTTCATATATGCTAGATTAGTTATCGTGTAAACTTTATTTAATCAATATTAAAAATTGTTATATACATATTGGTAATGTAATTTATAAAAACATCAAACTCTCCCTCAATTCCACTCAAAGGGACACATTTCTAAAAATGAAATCACCACACTTTCCCCCTTATTATCTCTCATACTTTATTCTTCTTCACTTAACACACTAAACAATATTGCATAAAATCTCATGCTGAAACTAAATGTTCCACTTTGATTAATACGAATGAAGTATTAATGAATGCACGATACATTATATAAATGCATCTAAAATTTAAACATTTCAAAAGTGTTCTATATTTGTTGATGAACATGTTATAGCCATGTAACAATTTGTTTTATTGCTTGTTCATTATGTGGCAAGCCCCGGGTGCCCGGGGCTCCATTGGAATCACCCCGGGGTGGCTGCACGAAGTGATGATAATCATGGGGCGAGCCTTTGGGGCGGCTAGGGTTATATAATTTTCAAATCCTAAACCTTAACCCTTGAAATCGGATCAAATCTTTTTTCTAACAGATCTCAAATATAATTAATGTTCAAAGATATTTTTCTTTTAACTCTTATCATAATCCTGTTAAGTCACCAAAAACATCTCCAAAATTAATAACTCTCGCATTCCTCCAAATAATGAATGTTCCAACTCTTCTCTTCTCAAGTAAACTAATTGTTCATTCTTCAGTTCTTCTACTATAATCTACTCCCTCCGCATGTGAAATTTTTTCTAGTTTTGCCATTTTGGTATGTCCGTGAAAAGTTGTTCACTTTCCTTTTTTTTTTTTTTTTTTTTCTATTTTTGGTAAATGGACCCTACTTTCCACTAACTCTTTACACTCACATTCTATTATAAACCTTATATAAAAATGTGGGACCCTCATTCCACTAACTTTTTCAACCCACTTTTCTTTACATTTTTTAAAATTCGCGCCGAGTCAAACTTGGACAATATTTCATGGACAGAGGGAGGATTAAATATTCCTTCTTCAATTCAAATTCCTCGTGAATATCACGGGAATAATAACCCACACATGTTAGTGCGCTCTGATTCGGCACGCACCTCGTCGCCCTGCAACCCAATTTTACCTAATCGCCCCGCACTCCTCTAACTACACGCATGCATCTATATAAATAAATAAATACTCCTATAATTGTATCCCGCATCGGTGTAAAGAAAGTTCTGAAACCACTATAAGTCTAATGAGCCACTCTTTCCATCACCAATTGATTTTAGGACGAAACCCTATATATTTCTATTATAGTGCGCTCCTATTCGTCACGCACCTCGTCGCCCTGCAACCCATTTCTACCTAATCCCCATTTTTACCTAATCACCCTGGTCCTCCCTGCCCTCGTAACTACACTGCATGCGTTGATATAAATAAATAAATATAACAGTATCCCATATAGGTGTAAAGAGAGTATTGAAACCACTATAAGTCTATTGAGCCACTATTTCTATCACTGATTCGTTTTAGGATGGAACCTTGTACATTTCTATTATGGTAGCAGAGCGGTGACTGATAGCCAAATTTAACTAAAGTATAACTAACCCAGGCCAGCTAGATAGAGGTTAGGAATTCGATAGAGGGGAGGGCTGGTCCAATCCGATCTGAAAAAGTCCAACTCCTCCAAGGTTCACCTTGAAGGGTTTGAGGGAGGGCGTTGGAAAATGAAACGAAAATTACAATATCCTACATCGGTGTAAAGAGATAATTGAAACCAATTTATAGGTATCATGAGCTACTCCTCCTATCACTAATTGGTATTAGGATGAAACCCTATGGAATTCTATCAACTTCGATTGAGACGGAGGGAGTATTAATGAATGCACGATATAGAATCTTATTATTATATAAAAAATATCTAAAGTTCAAACACTTCGAAAGTGTTCTGTATTTATTTATGAACATGTTATAACCATGTAACGATTTGTTTTATTGCTTGTTCATGCCTGTGGCGAGCCCTGTGGATCCATTGAAATCGCCCCGGGATGGCTGGGCTGAGCAATATTCATGGGATGGGCCTTAATATTCATTGGGTGAGCCTTGGGGCGGCTGCAGTGATATAAATTTTCAAATCCTAAACCTTAATCTAATCTTTTTTTCTTCTAACATAACTAAAAAATAATTAATGTTCAAATCTGATCAGATCTTCTCCTTTTAACTCTGATCATAATCCCCTTAAGTCGCCAAAATATCTCCAAAAATAATAACTCTCGCATTCCTCCAAAAATAATAATTCTCGCGTGCACCCCACTGCCCCGCAACCCAATTTTTACCTGATCACCTCTGGTGCGTCCCGCGCTCCTAACAACACTGCCTGTGTCTATATACTTTATATGTTACCAACTATGTCAAATATATTTATTAACTGTTCAATTTTGTCCAATGCTACCTGTCATTAACTAAAACTGAGTACTTATTTTATCATAGCGAATCAAATTAAATTTAAATTCCTAAAAAAGTATTATGATCCCAATATATTTCTATTTCCTGCTTTAACTTCTACTTTAATGTTGGACACTTAAAAGATGTTTATAATTATTACTCTATAGTAATAGTAGTGGATACTGGATAGTAATAGCTGTCATAATAATAATTTAAAAAGTAGGTCAAATGGGTTATCTCACTTGTCTACAATCTGTGAGACAGCCGCATTCTTGTATTTACCCGTACGTTACTCTAGTTAATTGTAATATTCTCATACTATTTTTTCCGTTCGATTTTGATTTTCTTTTATTGCCCTCTAGGAAATTTCTACCGTATACGGACTGCTTTCAAGTATGGGGCTCGCAGGCTTAGTCAAGTTCTTTCGCTGCCAGTTGATAAGGTTGTTGATGGGATACATAAATTCTTCTCAAATGCTATTGCTTGGCACGGGAATGACAACAAAAATTTTATTCAAGACTTTGCCTTAGAATTTGGTCATGAAGAGTCCTCAACTGCCTCACTGTCATCACCTGCTAATCTGATGTCTGAGGAAAATATGCTTCTAAGATTATCTATAAATGATATTGATCCTGTTGAGACTGAATTTCCTTTGAAGATGGCATCTGAAAGCTGGTACCCACCAGAATTCAATTTTCGCGAACCTATATCCTTTCGTTCCAAAGCTGGAAATTCCACTTCTCAGGAGTATGGTTCCAAGTCATGGTTGGAAGACCAAAGGGAACACGGAGAAGTGAATTATAGGTATAAATGGTCCATGGATAGCTCATGCGTCAATTTAAGCTCACATGCCTCCAACGATTACAATGTGGATGATATGTCCCTAGATTACAAGGATGTGGACACAACTAGCGTGGGAGAGTCGGAAGCAGTCAATGCATTGGCTGATCTTACCGGAGACTACGACAGCCATATTAGGAGTCTTTTATATGGCCAGTTATGCCTCGGGTTTTCTTTGTCCGCACTTGCGTATCATCCTTCGGCTATACCTTCTTGGGCTAACAACAGGAAGCCATGGGAGATTGTTTATCAATCAATGCCGTTGTGGTGGAGTCAAGTCTCCCAAATGACGTTACAGCCTGTCCTAACTGAGCAGAGTAACTGCTGGGCTGCTTATTCTGCACCTCCTGCTTATGGATCTTTCTCTGAAGCACAAATTGCACGAGGAAGTGGCCCTTACTTTCCCGTTATGGTACTCCTCATTTATGACCTTGTCTCATGCTTTTGATTTCTTAGTTTCAGCTGAATGTTTTGGTCGTAGTCATACCCTTTATGTCTTGCAGAATGGTTTTCATGGGATGAGATATCCACAGCCACAGGGGGAGAGCAGAAATAGAGTTTCAGACTTTCCTGATCAGTTTCACAGACATGGACAAAGTGTTGGCGTGTCTAATGCTTCAGCTGTGAACAAAACTGAACATAGTCGGAGCGGACAAATTGATGGCGTGCACATTGCTTCTGCTGTGCAAAATGATGAACATAGCAGTCGAGAAGCCCTGCCTGAAAAGGGCGAGACTGAAGATCAAAATGGCCTGACAGATCAAATGGAAGGTGATTCGAGTGGGCCATTGAGGATTGAATTTGGATCTGTTGGAGATCTGGCAGAACGGGTCATTTCTGGCTCTGCAAATCATGAAACAGAGCAAAGGTAGCAAAGATGCTTCTTTCAATCTCAATGCTTCTTGTTATATTGATTTTTTAAGCTCGATATGATTTTGGTTTTACAGGCTTGAAGAGCAGTCATTCCAGCTTAAAAGTGAAGCTGAGTTCCCTCCTTTGTGCTAGAGCACAAAGTTGTTTTGTACACAGTAGAGGTGATACTGATGCTAACAGACTTGAGACTTAAGCTGTAGTTTTCACAACCTACATAACCCCCCCTTTTGGGCTGTTTGTGATTATAGATGCATATAGCTCCAGAATTAGAGTTATTCTTCTTACATTTTGGCTTCAGCTGCTGTCTGTAACAATTCCCTAGCTGTTGATGGATTCACACTTTTCTAAACTCATTTACATAGTTGTGCTTAAATATTCATCCGTATAAAAGTTATGTTCAATCAAGTTTTCATTGAAACATTACAACTTATGGATTTATTTGTGTAAATCAGTCTGTTTAAATGAGCTTTGAAGAAATTGATATGAAGTGTGTGCACTGTGTGCGCAGGTGTGTGCAATGTGTCTGCAGGTGTGTGCAATGTGTGTGCAGTGTTTGTGGAGATGTCAATTTTATAATTATTTGGAATTTCAATTTTCTATTTTTGAAATTCAAATTGTGGAATTGGGAGAATTTGGAATTGTAATCCAATTTCAACTCCAAATATGTTGTGGTATTAAATATTAAATTTGTAATAGAAGGCTCTAATTTCAATTTTACAGGTTCAATTTTATAGTACCGAATAGAGACTTAAATTAGCCTTTGTTGAATTGAGTTTTGATTAGACAAATAGATGTGTTATTGTTACCCCATGTAAAAAATATTTGCCCTGATATATTGAATTTGAATATCTAAAAGAAGAGTTTTGCGTGAGACTGGTCTTGTGATTGTGAGGCATGATGTGAACTGGATCTAAATTCATTTTCAATGATCTATTTATATTATTATACAAGTTGCATCAAGATAATTATGAGGTTGAATTCGAATTTTAATTCTTTGCAACGTATGGAACACATTTTTTATGTCAAAATACATTAAATTAAAGTAGCAAACTGACCCCGGCATATAGTAATTAATAAAGGGCTGTGATTAATTGAGATTTTTTAGCCTAATTGAGAATTGAAATGCATTATCAGTCGCTCATTTTTATTAAATGAGTAGTCGAGAATTTGCCACATGGAAAATATTTTTAGATTACTTAATTATGAAATGGCAGAATGGTAATTTCATGGTACATTTTATTCAATAAATATTTTTTATTATTTTTTTATTTTTTTAATTTAAAAAAAAAATTAAATTCTTTTAAATTTTTTTTGTCAACTACACACATATAATATCAAATACATATACTTGCAGTTGATATTTCGAAAATGTTGTGGATGAGTGGCTGAAAATGCATCTTAATTCTCAATTAAGCTAAAAAATTTCAACCTAATAAGACCCAATTAATAAGTATGTACATAGATGATAGATATATAACAACACTATTTAGAAGAATGAAAATTGTATTGTATGGGGCGAGAGATGCGAAATACCAGGTTGACCAAAATATTTTAAATTCAAAAATTCGATCTGAATCAAACAAAATAAAACTGGTTTGGATCAATTTTTTTGAAAAAATTGGATGTTCTAAACTGCTAGGACATTTTAAAATCCAAAGTAATCTGAAATCTAAAATATTTTTATATAATACTAAATCTAACGAATACTACTATAACATCTTTGTGTTGAACAATTTTAATGGTACTATTTGGTAGTATTAGATTTTTAGATTTTTGGTGTTTGGATTTTGATTTTGGATTTTTCGAATCGAATTTCATTTATGGATTTTAGGATAATTCGGATTGGATTGTAATCATTTTTCATAAAATTCAAAAATTTCATATCGAATCGGATTAGACAAAAATTCGATCCAAAATCCAAACACACCCAGATAGACCAATAAACATTACTAGTTGAAAAGGTCCCAGTTTATGGTATAGCACTTTCTCTTTAAAGATGAAGACGTGAAATCCACATTTGATCCCATTCCCTTTAAATACCATATCAAAATGCATAAACATTCAATCAACTATAATTTTCTCCTCATAATTCCTCTTCTCATCATCAAAATCACTTGTCAAAAATGAAATCAAAATATCCAAATCTAGCCTCACTGATCAAACGCAAGCTTGTCAAACCATGCAAAAAAATAGTGAAATTCCTGGTAAAGCTCCGCCCTAGGAAGCCGCTCTCCATAAAATCGATCCGCCGCCGCCGCCGCCGCATATCCAAGATGATGACGGTTTTCCGATCGCCGCCCGACGAGAGGGAGATGGACCGGGTGACGGAGCTCACGAGCTTCTCCGACGCCGCGCCGCATCAGAGAGCGCCGTTTCCGTCGCCGCTCACTCCGGCGTACGTAAAATTGAGCGCCGCGAGAATCGAGGAAGACGATCGCGTGGAAGAAGCGTGCAGAAGCTTCGAGAAGTATCTGGTGGAGATGGTCGTGGAAGAGGGGAAAGTGAGGGATTTGGGTGACGTGGAGGAGCTGCTCTACTGCTGGAAGGAGCTAAGGTCGCCGGATTTCATCGATTTGGTGTGCCGCTTTTATAGGGAGCTTTGTACAGATCTGTTTTCCGAGCAAAGCTAGAATTCGTTTCATTTTCATTCTCTAATTTGAATGGTGATAGTTAGTAGTTGTATTTCACTTGCAAATTTTGAACTTTTCATGTATGATTTGTAATATAGATCAATACATGATCCTAACTAAATTCAGGGGCAGGTGCATGAAATTGTTTTGATAGGTACTATTAATTCTAAATTCTCGAGTTTGAAATTTCAAAATAATATTAATAGATAATTTTTTATGTCCATGGGAGCTTTTGCATAATAATTCTTACTAATATCGAAAATCCAATAATATTATCACTACAATATCGCTAGTATAAGGTAATTTGGATAATTAGCTTAGACATTTGTGATATACAGATGATTTACCGGCCATCAATTGGCTGGCTCAATTCATGATCATTAATTCTTTATAGGGGAGAGATGATCAAAGACAATTTAATTCAAAGTTCCCTCTCAAAAAAAAGTTGAACTTATTAAAACCGTGTCGTATCACCTCAAGTTTTATATATATCTGGCCCATGTAAAATAAGACTAGACTGCTTCTATCCAAGTCATAATATTCACATTATTTGAGAAATGGTATGCCAAAAATTCGGCTTGGTGCTAGAGTATAGAGTATAGACTACAGTAAAATCAGGTTAAAATTGACACATTCAATTTATAATTAGGCTCGAGAATATATGGGACTCCTAATATAGGATGGAGGGAGGGAGTAAGATTTATTGAATTTAAATTATCACAAAATTATTGTACTAAACCAGTGTATTTTTCTACCTCAAAATTCAGTACTCAACCCATATCAAATCATAGAGTATTGCTCATCCATCTCTTTCAAATTTTTGGCAAGTGACCACGTGTCTCAATCAAGTGTCAACTACATGTATATGCTATTTTTATTTTTAAAGGCACAACATAAATCAAGAGTGCGGTTTGGGAAAAACCTATAATCAGAAATAGATGTTGATCTAAGAGTATTAGTTTAGGTAAAGAGCTTGTTCATCTCTCTCTTTCAAATGATCAAATCGAATTTCCCATGTGCATTTACCACAACTCTTGCTTGCCGTAATATGCTAAGTTTTGTCTTCATAGGAAAAATTGCCCTGATTTATCTTTTTTAATCGTTTATGTATACATATATAGAGTTGTTGTGAAGTAGTAGTAGGTAATTCTTCCTATAATGCATAACAAAGATCGAATCTGATCCATGGAATCATAAATCAACAGTCATGATTAGATCTGACTAGTGTCAATTTATACTCCCTCCGTTCGCTTATAGATGTCCCATTTTTTATCGGTCGAGTATTAAAAAATTGTTTGACTTTATAAAAAAATGATAGAAAAAGTTAGTAGAATGTGAATCATACTCCTTCTATCCCATGCTACAGGCACTTTTCTTTTGGCATCGTTAATTAAAGATTGAGTAATTTGTGTAATTAAATTAGTATTTTAAGTGTAATAAGGAAACACTTAATTAACTCTAATATTTTAATTAAATACTCTAATTATTACCTAAAGTAGAAGTAGTGCAAGTAGTTTGGAATGTGCCGAAAAAGAAAAGTGGGAATAGCATGTGATGTGGTAGTTAAGTGTGAGCATTCGGGTTTCGGTTCGGTTTTTTTCCCAAATCGAACCAAAACCGAAAAACCGAATTTAGTTCAAAACCTAAACCGAACCGAACCCGAAAAAACCGGAAAAAAAACATATATATGTATATGTAATTTATTTATTTTATACTCCTTTCGTCCCAACTTAATTGTCACTCTTGGAGTGGGCACGAGTTTTAAGAAATGTAAAGAAAAGTTGGTCGGAATAGTTAGTGGAATGTGGAACCCACTTTTTTATATTGATTTTATAATAAAATGTGAGTGAAATGAGTTAATGGAATGTAACACCTTCTGCTTAAAGCTAGATTGCTACACGAAGATTCCATCGTGTTCTTGTGAATCTAAACGCCTTGGGTGGATGGTGAGACATTTCAATAGCTCAAACATACTATGTCTTGCAATTTCTTCAACGTCACGCTCACAATCAGCCTTACTGCCTATTTTTTCAGGCTTCGCGCGATTGGGAAGTTTTACGCCCAATTCCAGGGGCTATTTTCGTCCGCCCACACTTAACAACAAAATAAATACTACTCCCTCCGTTCCATAGTAGTGGAGTCATTTTGTCATTTTGGTACGTTCCATAGTAGTGGAGTCATTTCCCTTTTTAGTAAAAGTTAACACATTTCTTCTCACTTACTTTACTCTCTCTTACTTTATTCTCTCTTCATCTCTCTACTTTCTTAACCTCCGTGCCGAAAAGAAATGCCCCCACTACTATGGAACGGAGGGAGTACTCTCTTGATGCTTTTGTCCCATAAATTTTATCACAATTTGATTGGATACGGATTTTAATAAATTTAATGAAAAGTGAGTCGAAAAAATTATTGGAATGTGAGTCCTATTTTTATATAATTAGTTTTATAAAAAAATGTGAGTTATAATGAGTTAAGTGAAATATGAGATGTATTACTAGAAATAGTAAAAATTGAAATGTGACAAATTTTATAAGAGGAACAAAAATGGAAAAATATGATAAACTTTTTGGGCAAGAAGGAATATATGAAAACAAAAATTCTCACTTGTTAAATGGGGCCTAATAATTCTTGGTCGATGGAAGGTTTAATTATGTGGGCCACTTAGCCACAGATCTTACCAAATTTCATTTCTACTCAACCCATCTCAAACAAAGTGAACAGACCCTTTGTATAATTAAAAGGGTTATTTGCCTATAAATACAAGAACTTTCAATATTTTTTGTTTTTTTTTCAGAACTTTTATTTTTGAATCTAAATACATGAATTTTAAGTTTTTCTGATTTTCCCCAAAATATAAATTTTCTATAAATTGAAGCTGATGTGTACGTCGGATGTGCCAATGTGGCAAAAATCAATGAGTATTGAAGCTCAAAAATACACAAACTTTCATTTTTTTTCTAAAATTTCCCCCAAACTTTGAGATTTTTTAGAATTTTCCCTCAACTTTGAAAATTTATACGAACTAATATTTTACCCAACAATATTTTTTTCTAAATTATTTAATGCCCAACACTTTAAATTTAGGCGTGAATATTAATTTATAATATATATCAAAATTTATGGAGAGTGGATTTTTTAAACATAATACTCCATTTCAATAAAAAATTTAAAATCACATCATTTAAACAAAAAAATTATATAATCAAAATAAAATAGAATAGATGTAAATTTTTACGTAATCAATTAAATTATAAAAATAAAGCATTAGTATATAAAAATGAAAACAATCATCATTCTAATCAAATGCAATTTGAAATACAATTTTCAAGACATTAGACAGTTAAATATAATTAAATTAATTCATCGCATAAAACAACTAAAGTTACAATTTAGAAAAAGGGTAAAATTATTAGTAAGTATTGTTTATTGAAAAAAAAATTAGAATTCTCATTATTCATACATTTAAGTTAGAAAAGGAAATTTTTTGGGGATAAATCAGAAAATATCGAAAGTTGGTGTATTTACGTGCTAATAACATGTTATATTGATTTGCCAACTTTTGCCTCGAAGATAGTAATATCCTAAGTGTACTCCATATCAGCTTTAATTTTGCTAAAATTTTTTGACGGGGAAAAATCAAAAAAATTCATAGTTCATGTATTTACATTCAAAAATAAAAGTTCAGGGGAAAAAGCAGAAAATGTTGAAAGTTCGTGTATTTACGGGCAATAACTTTAATTAAAATGAAATCATGTTTAAATATACTTCTTCCGTCCCACAAGAATATGCACTCTTTTCTTTTTAGTTCGTTTTACAAGAATATGAACTTTCTAATTTTGGAAAGTCTTTTCTCCCTAATGAGATGTGACTCATTCTCCACTAACAATATTTTAATTACTTTTTCTCTCTACCCCTCACTTACTTTACCAATTTTATATTAAAACTCGTGTTGAACCCAAAGTGCATATTCTTTGGGAATGGATGGAATATGATTTATGAATGAGATACTTTACCATATACTACTACATATATTAATAAATATAAAAAGATAATATTATATTTATTCACGAAAAATAATATTGATAGTAGATTATACGTATTTTAATGTAAAATTTATAAATAATAAAAAAAATAGAGTAACAATAGTTAAAATATTTGTTAGTAGAAAATGAGATAAAAAATAGTAGTAAATATAAAATTTATAAAGTAAAAAATATAGAAAAAATTATTTAAAATATGGTTAGTGAAATGAGATCAAAAATGAAAAAGCATGCATGTCCATATTTAATAGTAGTAGATGAATATAATAACAATTACAAAGAAATCCTGCTTGTATATATATGTATTGATGAATGAGATGCCTCATTCGACACTGTTTCCATGTCCAAACTATATGTTCCCAACATGGATCCCATATGTCTATTCAATTCTTGATGCGTCAGTTCTACCTGCCTAACATTATGTTTTTCATATATTATCTCAATCTCCCATTTTATCCTATCTTTTGATTTTGATTTTGCATGCTTCTAAATGCCATCATAAAATATAAATGTATATTTATTTATTTCTACTAGTTATGAAAACTATAGTATGCATGAACAAAAGAGTTTTCGATTGAAGTACCTCAATATAAATCTCAATTATATACTATCTCAGCTAGGGATTAAACGTATTATTTTGACTTAGACATGTATTATAAGATATGTAAAGAAAAATGTTTCGAAAAAAATTAGTGAAATGCGAATATTTTTTTAATTTTGTAATAAAATATTACTCCGTAGAATAAGTTGGTGAACTGTGAACCTATTTATATAAAAATAAACTAAGACTTTTTAATAATGGACATACAAAAATGATACTCCATCTGTCTGTGATTAGAAGTCCCATTTTTCATTTTGGTCCGTCCTTGAATAGGAGTTCCGGTTCATTTTTACTATAAATGTTGATAGGTCTCACATACAATCCACTAACTCATTTCACTCACATTTAATTTAAAACTAATACTCCCTTTGTCTCGGCTAAGATGACACATTTTCTTAATTGGCACGAGATTTTACGAATTGTTGATTAATGTGGTTAAATGAGGAGAGAAAAGTAGGTGTAAATATTAAATGAAGAGAGAAAGAATGTTGAAGTATTTAATTAGAGAAAAAAGTAGTCGAGTGTATTAATTGGAGAGAGAAAGCTACCAAAAATGGGAACGTGTCATCTTGGTTTGAACAAACTAAAAAGAAAAGTATGTCATTTTAGTTGGGACGGATGGGGTACTATATAATTTCATTATCTTTTTTCCACCAATTTTTCTTTATATTTCTTAAAATTCGTGCTAGAAAGAAATGAAACTCCAAATATCTCCGTCTCAATAGGAATTAGAATAAGAAATGAAGTCATAGTTGAGTCAAAATCTATTTATGCTTCGAATTCAAATAAAAATAGGAACTAAAAATAGCACTGCATCATCATTATTCTAGTCCAAGGACATGCCAATCGAGTCTTTTGGGTACAAGATTTTGGGTATCGAATACCCAAGTCGAGTATCCAGTATCCGAACATAATTTCAAGTTTGAGTATTCGATTTTTTTCAGATCAGATATCCACGAGCATCTTATTGGATAGGCGTATAAATTATACTCGTTCCATCATACGGGTATGCATTTTCTAAAAAAAATTTCTCTATTAAAGTGAGATTCATTCTCCACTAATAATACTTTAATTATTATTTTTTTCTTACTTTACCAATTATGCATTAAAATTGATGTTTAGTCAAAAGTGTATATTATTATTGGGGGACATCAATGTTATATGATTATATCATTATTCCAAACTCATATTCTTTGTTTAATTCTTTTAATTCATTGACTAGGGCATTCAATATTTTTCTCTAAAGTACAATTAAGTAAGTAGGAAGTTGTATATTATATTAATATGATGACAATTAAATAAGTAGGAAGTTGTATATTATATTAATATGATGAATTAATGATATGGGGGCAGTGAAATAGTTAGCACTTGTGGGCATATATTATGCAAGTGAAATTAAGCTCAGTCAACAATGGTGGATAAGTAGATAACACTATGTCTAGAGTGGCCCCTTTTGTCATTTATATATCATTTTCTCACACTTGGCTTATGCAATCCTGTTCCAATTTCCTTCTAGTGTTTTGAATTCTTTTTTGTTTTTTTCGTAATGCTATTGTTCATGACCTCAGGCCTAACAATAAAATGCTGGTTAATAATTTAATATATGTTTTATTCTGTTGAGATTTCTTGTCAACTACTAATAATTTGATATTTTTTAGACTAATAATTTAAATATAAAGAATTATATAAAATTCAAAGTTTTGAGATATTTTCTTAGAAGAAAGAATGAGGTATGATACTATATTTTCCCATTTACCCTCAAACTAATGTATTTGTAATTAACAATTAACAAGTACTTGAATTTGAAGCAATAGATCAACACTATATATTTTTTAATCTAATGATCTAATTCATATAGATTTTAATTATAGTATTTCGTATCCGTATATATGATAAATAATGTTTTCCTAGTTGATACTTGGTTATTATACTTTTACTTATAGTAGTAGTTTATTAGAATAAATGTACATGTAAGAGGATTAATTAAGGTGTGACAAAGGCTATAGAATTTACATTACGTCATGTGTTTAAATAGACTTTCCTGGGTATGCATCGTTCTATTAATTTAGTAATAAAGCAAATATGACTAAAAAATAAAAGAAATAAAACATGCATATTTATGTTATTATTATGTGTATAGATTTTTCTTGCAAGTACAGTACCGTAGACATTAAAGTAGTAGTACCTTAGAACCCCACAAATTGCTTTATCTTTCAATATATGTTTGTTTTCTATGTTTCGTTTGCACTTGATAAATATGGAATCTAAATGAGATATAGTTTGCCGGAAAATAAGTATTGCTTTTTAAATTGTTATAGAAAATGATCGGAGTATACCTCCATCCCTTAAAGAAAACAACATTTTGTTAACAAATGAAACCAATAATTTTTGCCATGACAGTGCATGTAAAATGATAACTAAAATTGTCTAATAAGTTATACTAACTCCTACTATTTATCATTAATTAATTTTAAATCCATAATCTTTTAGTACTCCTTATGGTATTTAGGGGTGGCAAAATGGGTAGCGGGTAACGGGTATTTCGACCCGATACCCGCCGGGTATTGGATACCCGCTACCCGGCGATAACGGGAAACGGGGCGGGATCGGATACTATGTTTTAGAGTTTTGCGGATAGCGGAATACCCGTTAGTCCTGATAATATTCGATATTATTAGTATTAGCTATAAACAATCTTTTAATACTTTATAGAATCTAAGTGTTTTAAGAGATCTTTTGAAATATTTTTATATTCTAACGAATATTTAGTTGAAAACTCACCGGAACTAGCTTTAAAATTTCTCCTCACTTTTATTCCTAATCTATTCAAACTTACCATCAAAATTAATAAAGTAAATTAATTAGGAAACATTGTCGGCTATTAGGGTTTCTAAATTTTCTATTTTAGTTAATTAGTAGGAACAAATATTTTATGTCCTATAAATTTATTTTCGGGTCGGGTACGGGATACCCGACACAGGTATCGGGTAATCCCGATATGTTACTGGGCGGGCATTGGGACAATAAATTTGGCTGAAATCGGGGTACGAGTACCTGCAGGTAACCCGTTTCGCCACCCCTAGGTATTAGACATTGTTGCTGACTATAGACATAAACTTAAACTGACCTAGTAATATGGGAGTAGGACCGAAACAAAATAATTATTGACTCATTAATATATTTGTAGTTTAGATATGGATCAATATGATGGAGGGAATGTCTAATTCCGATAAATAAAATTCCAACCCCTTCAAAGTTAATCTTCAAGAATTTGATAGAGGGCATTGTAAATGAAACAAACAAATATTCTCACCATGAGCAATCGTGAAGTGAAAATTCAAGCAGACCCTCTAATCCAATTAGAGCACATAGCAGACAAAATTAGAAATAGAGAAAAGGCAGGTTTGTTAAAAGGCAATATCACTCATACAACTTCCTTTCAACATGACGTGATTCACGGCTAGACATAGGTCCCAACTAAATCCATCTCCCATGCAAAAAGATTCATCTTCATCTCCAATTTTCGTTATCCCTAACTCCAATATTCCACATTGGTCTGGTTATCCATAAATCTTCACCATTAACAAAGAAGCATTCGTAATATAAATGTCTCAACATTTTTCTAATTTTGTTATTGATGGGGTACGAACTAAACCCTAATGGCAAGCCCAATAACAGTGACGGCCCATCAGCCCAGAGCCCAAGAAAGAGTATCTGTTCGGCACCAAAGAGTTCGGCACGACCAAAGAGTTCGGACTCAGCCTACAGCTCGGTAAAAGCCGACCAGTCAAGCTCTCTTCTCAGATCGGCAAGAGCTGATCGGTAAAGTCCAGCAGTTCGGTCTCAGCATTCGACCGAACTAGGAGTTAGTGGACTCATGAAAGGCCTCCACGACCTCCGCTATACCCATGATCTATTTAGTGGTACGAAGCAGTTATTGAGCAGTTATTGCTCACCCACGATCTTGTTAGTGGGGCTGCAAACCACGACCTTAGTTCATTGTATAAATAGAACTTAGATCAGATAGAAAAGGGTTAAGCTCTCTAGAGATAAAATCATATAGCAAGTCTGTGTTGTAAGCTGTAATCCCAGATCAAGCAATACAATCTTGCCCTCCCTTCTTCCCGTGGACGTAGATTTACTTCAGTAAATCGAACCACGTAAATTCTTTGTGTCGCAGTTTTCATTCTCTACCAGCATTTACTAACATCAGAAATTCGCGGATCCATCACTGGCGCCGTCTGTGGGAAACAGAGAACAAAATTTGTGATAAAGCGAATTTTTGATCCATTTTTTCCACCCAAAAAATGCATACCAGATCGCAGAGTACCCGTATTCCTGCCCGTGAGAACCAGGAGGAAGCCAATCCATCCCACAGGTCTGGAAAACAGCCTAGGGATAAATCCACCACCAGTTCTCATGGCGAAGGAACAAGCCGCTCCAAAAATCGTCCCACTGAGTCTTCCCAGCAGCCCGATTTGAATGAGGCTGTCAAGCAGTTTTTGGCGGCGAAGCAGGAGGAATTCTTAACCTTCCTGCGAAAAAGCCAAAAGCAGCCGGAGACGAAAACGGCGGATTCTCCTTCTCCCTCCGCACAAGAAAGTCACTACCGCAGTAGTGCCGTGTCTTCCAGGAAGAAGAATCCTCAACCCCGACATATTCCTGTTCCTCCTCGGTACCGGAGTCACAGGAGAACTCAATCTCCTCCATACCGACGAGATATCGGATTCGCCGTGTACGGAGCACTGAAGACTCCGTTCTCGGACGACATCACCCGAACTCCCCTACCACAGAACTACCGAACTCCGTCGATGACTTACGATGGGCTCGTGGATCCTCACGATTTCTTGGGGCGCTATCAATATAACATGGCGAACCAGGGTCTCAACGAGGTCCACACGTGCAAGCTGTTTCCCGAGCTGCTCATCGGGAACGTGAGAAGGTGGTTCGATAGCCTCCCCCAGGGCAGCATCAGATCTTACCGAGATCTAATGGATGCCTTCCACAGGAGGTTCTTTCAGAAAGCGGAAGCCCGAATCACTTCGGCTCAGCTGCTTTCCATTCGTCAAGGTCGCGACGAAAAAATCAGCGACTTTATGACAAGATTCCACAAGGAATGCCTGCAAGTAGACGATCTCAACGATCTGCTTGTCATTTCGGCATTCCAAAATGGAATCCTGCCCGGAGCTCTCTACAGGAAGCTCGTTGAGTGCGGTCCGCAGACAGCTCAGGAAATGTGGGACATTGCGGACCAGTACTCCCGGGCCGATGAGGCAGACCGTCGCAAACGGTCGTTAGACAGCTCATCGACCCGAGGAGACAGAAGGAAGCCCGATCATAGCGATCAGGGGCATCCTCGCCGGACTCCATTTGAAAGAATTCAAAGGGCTCCGGTGCAAGACAGATTGGGACCTCGTCTCAATCCCGAGAAGCCGCCCGCTCAGTTCGTACCGCTGAACAAGCCGAGAGCGGAAATTTTCGAACTGCACTCTGACCTATTCGAAAAGCCAAAGCGGATGACGAAATCAGCCGCGCGCCGACCACAGGATAGCTACTGCTCCTACCATCAAGACCACGGTCACGATACTGAGGAGTGCAGAAACTTGGCTGCAGGTATCGATGTTCTTGTGAAGGCAGGGGCATTGAAAAAATACCGAAGCAAGCAGCCAAAGAAGAATAAAAAGCAGAGTGGTGCGAACTGCGCTCCTCAGGATCCGAAAAGGCAGCCGGATCCCGAAGACGATGACGAGCCGCAATATGATGGAGTAATCCAGACTATTGACGCGCTCCCTGCCGGGAAGACCAAGTCGTCCCTAAAGTCAGAACGCAGAGGCTCCAATCGAGAGGAGCCAACGCATAAAAGGCTGAAGCAGGACGAAGTGATTACGTTCTCGGCTGCTGATCCCGTCCCAGCCATCTCTCCTCACCAAGACGCCATTGTCATCCAAGCCGGAGTGGCAAACAAACTGATCCACAGGGTGTTTGTGGATACAGGAGCGTCGGTTAGCATTCTTTTTAAAGAGTGCTTCGACAAACTAGAAGTGGACCCAGCTCGGCTCAGTCCGGCTCCGCTTCCCCTGAAGAGCTTCACCCAGGAGGACACCCGCCCTGAAGGTATTATCAGCCTTCCGATCACGGTGGGGAAAGCGCCTACTAGCTCCAGTACGATGATTGAGTTTTTCGTGGTGAAAGCTCGGTCCCCGTACAACGTCATCCTGGGAAGAGACTGGCTCAACACAGTTCGGGCCGTTTGCTCCACCTATCACCTCACCATCAAGATCCCTACTAAAGGAGGGATAGCGGTCTTCCGAGGTGACCAAAAGAGAGCAAAGGAATGTCTGCAAATTGCGCTTAGAAGTGCCGAGCAGTCAGATCGGCACCACCAAGCATAGCAATCACAGCAGCCGGAGTCTGAGGCGATGACCGAAGTCATACCGGAGCCGAACTCGATGACAGTTCAGCTGTACGAAGACGATCCATCCAGAACGGTTAAGATCGGCTTCGCGGGAACGCCCCTACTTCGGGAAAAAACCATCCAGCTCCTCAAGGAGTATAAAGACGTCTTTGCATGGTCTCCGTTGGACATGACCGGAGTACCCCCCGAGGTAATCACTCATCGGTTAAATATTGATCCTTCAGTCCGGCCGATAAAACAGAAGCAAAGACTCTTTGCGGCAGAACGAAGTCAAGTCATCCATGACGAAGTCCGTCAATTATTGAAGGCGGATGTGTTATTCGAAGTGAAGTATCCTTCGTGGGTGGCCAATCCTGTCATGATCAAGAAAAAGGAAGGAGGATGGCGGATGTGCATAGATTTCACCGATCTAAATAAGCACTGTCCCAAAGATTGCTATCCCCTTCCGAACATAGATAAAAAAGTAGAAGCTTTGATAGGCTTTGAAATTTTTTGTTTTCTTGATCTGTACAAAGGATACCATCAAGTTTTAATGGATGAGATTGACGCTTCAAAAACGGCCTTCATTACTGATTTCGGCATTTTCGCTTATAAAAAGATGCCATTCGGTTTAAAGAATGCCGGAGCCACTTATCAAAGGATGGTAGACAAGCTTTTTCGGCACCTGATTGGAAAGGAGGTCGAAGTGTATGTTGACGATATAGTCGTCAAAAGCAAAAGCACTTCGGAGTACGAGCACAACCTCAAGTCCACTCTCAACGTGCTCAAGAAAGCCAACCTCAAACTTAATCCCCAAAAGTGTACCTTTTTGGTAGATTCGGGAAAGTTTCTGGGTTGTTGGGTTTCAAAGGACGGACTCAAGGCAAACCCCTCAAAAGTTCAAGTCGTTCAGAACATGGCAATGCCGAAGTCCATACATGACGTGCAAAGGCTAACCGGATGTCTAGCCGCACTGAATCGATTCCTTTCCCAAGCAGCCGAAAAGCAACTGCCGTTCTTCAAGGTGTTGAAAAAGGCACCAAAGTTCGAGTGGGGAGCCGAGCAGAAAAAGGCCTTTGACGAGCTCAAAAGTTATCTAGCCGAGCTTCCTATTCTCTCTGCTCCAACCGAAGCCGAAGTAATATTCTTATACTTAGCGGCATCGGATCAAACCATCAGCGCGGTGCTTGTACGAGAAGAAGGCCTAAAGCAGCTTCCCATCTATTTTACAAGCCGAGCATTAAGAGGTCCAGAAACCAGGTATCAACCTCTGGAAAAGATTGCTCTGGCATTAGTAAATGCAGCAAGGAGACTGCGGCCATACTTCTATGCTCACAAGGTATGCGTCTTGACTGATCTGCCACTTCGGCAAGTGTTGACCAAACCAGAAGCATCAGGCAGAATCGCCAAGTGGGCTATAGAGTTGGGAGAGCACACAATTGAATATCTACCTCGGAAAGCCATCAAGGGACAAGCCTTGGCAGATTTTCTTGCAGAAGCAAAGTTCGATCAAGCAATTCCTGTTATTGCCGAACAGAAGAATTCTGCCAATGCCGAACTAGCACAGCCCTTGGAATCCGAAGTAGAGCCGCCGGACTGCTGGAGCGGATTCGTAGATGGAGCTTCAAACAAGATGGGAAGTGGAGCTGGTATTTTACTTGTCGCTCCCGACGGACACGAGGTAACCTATTCACTTCGGTTCCTATTCCCCACTACTAATAATGAAGCCGAGTACGAAGCCCTCCTGGCCGGACTCCAGTTAGCGCAAAGTCTGCTCGTCAAATCTCTCAAAGTCCATTGTGATTCACAAGTCATAGTAAATCACATGTTGGGTACAAGTGAAGCTCGTGACGAGAGAATGAAGAAGTATTTGGACAAAGCGCGAAGCATCAGCCGAAGTTTCTCCTATTTTCGGATAATCCGCATTCCTAGAGCGGAAAATAGCCGAGCAGATACCTTAAGTAAGTTGGCCTCAGATCCGAGCTCAAAGGCGGAAGAATTAATGCATCGAAGCATTGATGAAGCCGAGGTACATTCAGTATCCAGCTCGCCGAACTGGATGACGCCGATCTTGCAGTATCTGGATCAAGGACAATTGCCCGAGGATAAGAGAGAAGCTCGGAAGATCACGTGCCGAGCACTTCGGTACGAACTTCATGAAGGAGTCCTCTTTAGAAAGTCTTACCTCCAGCCGTTATTGCGGTGCGTAGGACCAGAAGAGACGGACTACATCCTCAGAGAAGTTCATGAAGGATCGTGCGGTAGCCACATCGGAGCCAGAGCTTTAGCTAAAAAAGTTCTGAGATGGGGATATTATTGGCCAACCATGGTACAAGAGGCAGTGCAGCTCGTCAAGAAGTGTACGAAGTGCCAAATTCATGCAAATGTCCCAAGGATGCCGCAGACCGATCTATACACTATGCAAAGCCCTTGGCCTTTCATGCAATGGGGCATAGACATAGTGGGACCACTTCCTCAAGCTCCTCGGCAAATGAAATTCCTTATCGTTGCCGTGGACTACTTCACGAAGTGGGTGGAGGCGGAACCATTAGCTACGATAACGAGCTCAAAGGCATTGGACTTCGTCTGGAAGAACATAGTGTGCCGATTTGGCATACCCCACATCCTCATCTCGGATAATGGGACTCAGTTCACCGACAAGACGTTCAAGAATTGGTGCCAAGAGCTGAACATTCAACAGCGGTTCACTTCGGTCTCCCATCCCCAAGCAAACGGACAAACGGAAGTAACGAACCGGATTCTGGTGAAAGGGTTAAAAGCTCGGTTAGAACAAGCCAAAGGACAATGGGTAGAAAATCTCCCTCAAGTCCTATGGTCCTACCGAACTACACCCAAAACCTCCAACGGTGAAACTCCGTATAGTCTGGTGTATGGCACTGAAGCCGTAATTCCGGTGGAGATCGGCGTACCCAGTCCCCGAACTCTAAATTTCTCCTCAGAAATGAATGACGACGGACTCAGAGCAGAACTAGATCTCGCCGAAGAAAGAAGATAATTGGCGTGCATAAAAGCAGCCAAGTATAAGGAGCAAGTAGCCCGGTATTATAACCAAAGGGTGAAAAAGCTTCAATTTCAAGTGGGAGATCTCGTCTTGAGAAACAACGAAGTAAGCCGAGCAGAAAAGCTGGGCAAACTCGAGCCCACATGGGAGGGTCCATATCGGGTGTCAGAAGTCCTCGGCAAAGGGTCTTATAAATTGACTCACATGTCAGGAGAACAAGTACCCCGAACATGGCACATCTCCAACCTCAAGAAGTTCCACTTGTAAGAGACAGTCCGGTCAGTCCGTCTCGTGTCTAGTTCGGTCATAGGGGTATATGTTTTTATTTGTTTGTTTTTTACTTGTACCTTGTCGTTTTATAAAAAGTTTAAAGTTTTTTTCTTTCGTCTTTTTCATTTTTTCTCTATGTGTTTTGTCTCTATGTGCTTGTCGTCTCTTACAAATGGTACCAAGGTATATCGTTCTTTAAAGACTGATCCCCTTTTTAGATCGATTATTAAAGACTATTGTGAGTCCAAGCTTCTAAGGAGGATATAAGACCACAATTCAGCTTAACAAGCAGTCCGTCTGAAACGAACTGCAATAAGCCAACGATTGTGAGTCCAAGCTTCTAAGGAGGATATAAGACCACAATTCAGCTTAACAAGCAGTCCGTCTGAAACGAACTGCAATAAGCCAACGATTGTGAGTCCAAGCTTCCAAGGAGGATACAAGACCGCAATTCAGCTTAACAAGCACCTCGTCTGAAACGAACTGCAATAAGCCAACGATTGTGAGTCCAAGCTTCTCAGGAAGATACAAGACCACAATTCGGCTTAAGAAATAAGCACTTCGTCTGAAACGAACTGCAATAAGGGAAAGTCCGATCCACGCGATAAACCTCGCCGAATTAGGACGACCAAGTTCGGTCAAAGAAGTTTACCTCATAAGACCGGGGACGACCATGTCTAGTCAAAGAGGTTTACTGCATAAGACCACTTCGGTTAACTGGGAAAGTCCGATCCACGCGATAAAACTCGCCGAATTAGGACAAGGGAAAGTTCGATCCCGGCGACAAAAATCGCCAAATTAGAACACAAACCAAGTCCGGTCAAAGATGTTTATTTCATCAGACCAAAGACGAGTCCGGTCAAAGATGTTTATTTCATCAGACCAAAGACGAGTCCGGTCAAAGATGTTTATTTCATCAGACCAAAGACGAGTCCGGTCAAAGATGTTTATTTCATCAGACCAAAGACGAGTCCGGTCAAAGATGTTTATTTCATCAGACCAAAGACGAGTCCGGTCAAAGAAGTCTACTTCATAAGACCAAGGACCAAGTCCGGTCAAAGAAGTTTACTTCATAAGACCGAGGACAAGTACGATGAAATTTTTTCGCTAAGCTGTAAATACAGTGTTAGAAGCGAAAACAAAATTTCATTTTTCAAATCTTGTTCGGCATACAACTCCGCTACCCTACAAAATGGCGTTACGCTATTACAAAGGACTATTCTACTGTCCAGGGTTGCTGAAGTTAAGCCACCTATCTGCAAAATCCTCTGGAAGCCGAGTTCGGTTGTTCCGAGCAGATGAAGAATAAGCAGGTCGACGAGATGCTATCCTCGACCCAACGCCTCTTCCCCGAGCCCGAGAAGTCCTAACACCTCGGCGATGAAGAGTCTCTGCAATAAGCATCTGCTGATCTTGCTCGCTCATAGTCACAACTCCTCGGCGAATTTCAGTCCGTCCCTGTCTTGACGATTCCGGTTGCTCCTGAGCCCGTTCTCGTCTTGACGTTTCCGGCTGTTCCGGAGTTCGTTGTTGACTGGGAGTAGGATTTTGAACAAGGGAACCAGAGGTTTGATCTGGAGTGCGAGCATCTGTTGGCACAATATGCCGAAGGAATCTTTCTATGGAGGGGCGCCGAGAAAGAACAATGTTGTACCGAGAAGCCCAACGCCGCAGTGATTTCACAACTTGTTGGCAAGCCGAGCTCTCCAGCGCATTGTTCCTCCGGAGTACATGATATTCCTCCCACAGTTCGTCAACTCGACTCTGAACATCTGATATGGTCACTCCCCCGCGCACACGGATGTAATCCTCGTACGCAGTCCTCTCAGCAATGGTCGTATTCAGCTCGGCCTCCAGATCCTTCTTATCGGACTCTAAGTCCTTATTATCGGCCTCCAGCTTCACTAAACGAGCCAGAAGCTCGTCATTCCTCGTCTGATCGGCTATAGCTCTTTTCTCAGCTTCGTCTAAAGCCGAAGAGTACAGCCGTTTCCAGTGAAGTATCTCCATCTCCTTGAGTACAAAGCAGCTATATTAGTTCGGCAGCTGTACCGAGCAGATAGTAAAATACAACAGGAATAAAGGCGAGTACGAAAAGCTATACGAAGACAAGTGTAGAGAATTTTTCATTCACAAGGAAAATTTTTTACACTAGGAGGGCTTCAAGGCCATTTTACAAGGAAGAAACTAGACTAAGAGAAGGGAGACGAAATCATACTCCACCAGCTTCGTCTCCGGCTCCTTGGTCTGGTTCAGCTTCTTTCTCCTGAGCTACCTCAGCCTCGGCCTCGCATCCTGCCGGCCTCGCCTCCGCCTCCTGATCGGCTTCCTTCTCCGGATGCCCGGCCCGCTCGACTTCGGCCTCCAGCTCCAGCGGCTCGGCCTCACCCTCTCCGTTGTAAGTCGAAGCGGGTGAAACGGGTCCCACGGAGGCAAAGATAGCCTCCAGGTTCTCGTCCCGATCAGCTCGACAACTCCGGATTCGGTCTGCAGAAAGCAGGACCGAGGATGAAGCGAGCTCCTCAAGGAGCGGCAGATTCTGAAGCCGAGCTGCTATCTCTCGGCTGTACAGAGGCAGCACGACGTCGGCCCCCTGCTCGCCCTTATCGGCAATTAGCCTTACCAGACTACCGACAAAGGCCGAGAACTGGCTGCTCAAAAAGAGTTTCTCCATGTAAACACGGAGAGCCTCCCCTTGGGCAACCACGGCAGCAGCATCTCTCCGTTTCGTCTGCTCCCGCTGGATGACGAGCTGGTTTTTGGCAAACTGAGCTTCATCCTGGGCCGAAATCCTAGCAGCTCTGGCCTTCTCAAAGTTAGCCTCAGCCTGTTCGGCCCGATGACAAGCAGCCGCCAACTTCCTCTGCATCTCAGCATAGTCATTGGACGCTTTGGAGAGTTCGACGGCGACGAGCTTGGAGAGCATATCGTTCCTCTGAAAATGAATAAAGAAAAAAGTCAACAAAGGGGCCACAAAAAATACAGAAAAAAAGCAAGGCCAGAAAATCAAGAAGAGAATTCACCTCGGCGAAGTCCGTGGGCCATAAAAACGGCTCACAGATATGTTCCGAAGGAGGCGCCAAGACCACGTCTTTCTCTGGCGCTCTCGGGGGCTTCTGGGCCTTCCCCTTCCCCTTTGCCGAAGTCGACTCCGGCTTCTTCGGATCCGAAGAGGTTTTTTGCCTTTTCGGAGTCCTCTCGGCATCAGACGCCGAGCTGGTGGTTTTAGGCCTCTCCGGCTCCTTGGACTCCGAAGATTTGCGGCTAGCCTTATTCAGCATGTACACTGCCAAAAAGCAAGGAAACAAGGTTAGTTTTCGCTGCTAAAGCAGTAAAACATAAAAAAGAAATCCTCACCCTCAGTTTCTTCGTCCGAAGACGAGATATTGAACACGAGGTCGCCCTTGACGAGCTCAGTTTCCGAGTATTGTTTCCTAATCATAGGAATCTTATTGAGCTCGCCCTCGAGCTCGGCCAACGGTTCTAACCGAGGATGAGGAATCACGGACTTCGGCCCTCTCCAGGGAAAGCCCGGAGCCGCGGTCCTATTATAAAAAAAGAAGCGGTTTTGCCATTTCGGCCACTTGGTTTTGCAGAATGCCCTAAAAGGCTGTAAGGGGATCAAGTAAAACCAAGATCCTTTCCTTTTAAATTGGAAAAAATTAAGGATTGCCCGCAGAGACAGATCCTTATCTAGCCTACGGAGTTCGGCAGCAAAAGCCGACAAGTGCCTCCAAGAATTCGGAGTCACCTGACCTAAAGGGAGTTGAAAAAAATCAAGAAGCTCTGCAAAAGGTGGGGGAAGAGGGAAACGAAGCCCGCATTCTAAGCAGGCTTCGTAAACGGTGGCATAACCCTCCGGCGGGTCGTTAGCCCTATGATCATCGTCGGGAACCACCGCCTTCCCCCCGGGAAGAAGATATTTTTCGTGTAGAGATATCACGGTGTCCTTACTCAAGACGCTGTGAAAGTATTCTACAGTCTTCTCTCCGGACTCTTTCCGGCTAGAAGACCCCTTGCCCCCTTTCCTACCGCTACCTAACTCCGAAGAAGAAGAAGAAGACATTTTTCTTACTTTTTGAAGGTGAAGAAAGTCTGAAGAAGCTCTTGAAAGCGGAAGAAAATTTCTCGAGAAAGAGAGAGTATAGAAGACGCAACAACAAAGGTGTTCAAATGAGGAAGAAAGAGCATATTTATCAGATTCGGGAAAGATTTCGAGATCGTTGCGCCGTTTCGAATCCCACCTTTTCAGGATTCAACGGCCGGATTTTACTGTCGCATTTAATGCAGGCACGCGCAAGGCACGTCCCCTGACGTCAGCCTCCCCCTTACCATTATCCAGAATGCCGAAGTGACTCACCTCGCCGAAGTGATTCACTTCGCTTTTCGGGGGGGGTAGTGATGGGGTACGAACTAAACCCTAATGGCAAGCCCAATAACAGTGACGGCCCATCAGCCCAGAGCCCAAGAAAGAGTATCTGTTCGGCACCAAAGAGTTCGGCACGACCAAAGAGTTCGGACTCAGCCTACAGCTCGGTAAAAGCCGACCAGTCAAGCTCTCTTCTCAGATCGGCAAGAGCTGATCGGTAAAGTCCAGCAGTTCGGTCTCAGCATTCGACCGAACTAGGAGTTAGTGGACTCATGAAAGGCCTCCACGACCTCCGCTATACCCATGATCTATTTAGTGGTACGAAGCAGTTATTGAGCAGTTATTGCTCACCCACGATCTTGTTAGTGGGGCTGCAAACCACGACCTTAGTTCATTGTATAAATAGAACTTAGATCAGATAGAAAAGGGTTAAGCTCTCTAGAGATAAAATCATATAGCAAGTCTGTGTTGTAAGCTGTAATCCCAGATCAAGCAATACAATCTTGCCCTCCCTTCTTCCCGTGGACGTAGATTTACTTCAGTAAATCGAACCACGTAAATTCTTTGTGTCGCAGTTTTCATTCTCTACCAGCATTTACTAACATCAGAAATTCGCGGATCCATCAGTTATATTGTGGACTATATAATAGCTGTAAAATACACCAACTACAGGCCAATTCAAGTCTGTAATATCAATTTCGAATGTAGTGAATAAATGCATGTACTTTAAACCTTTAGCCCATTTCTCACGATCAAGTATACTGGCAAAATTAAATTTTATATAGACTGTCCAGTTACAATTTTAAATAACGTGAAGATGACATGAAAAATATAGTGTTGGAATGAAAACTATGTTATTTTTATGATAAGTAGGTTCAGTTTTTATATTCCATTTGTCCGCTATCTTATATTTTTATATGCTCTGACTTTAAGAAATTATTTGACTTTGTGAAAGAAAGTGATAGGAAAAAATTAGTTGAATGTGGATTCTTCTTTTATATTGGTTTTATAATAAAATGTGAGTGGAGTGTGTTACTTGAATATGAGGTTTTACTTACCAAAGAATTGCAAAAATGAAATCGGTCATTTATTGGCGGACGAAATAAAAAAGAAAACTTAGACATTTAATGTTAGATGGAATAAAAAAGAAATTTAATAGCTGACAAAAGGATTATTTAATTTGAATTTTTTTATTTATTTTGTGATGAAACGACGTTGTTTTGTTTTAGTTAAACATATTCGCATGTTTCCTCAAACCAAGATAACATTGTTTTGATTATTCTGGCATGCCACGCTTTGGATTAGATTTGGACGAAATTCAGTTTTGTGGAAAATTGGCTAGTATGCGTTTTGATGTATTATTCGATTATTAGGCCTTAGAGCATCCACAATAATGGACTAGCTGGCGCCCTAGCCACCGGCGTGCGGCTAGGCGCTCGGCTAGCCGAGAGGACGAAAAAGAAGCCCTAGAGCTAGGGTGTGGTCTAGTGGGCTAGGCGGTGGCTAGGGTGCCTATTGCGGAGTAATAAGCAAGCTGAGCCAATTTTTCATTTTTAATTTTTTTTACTCTATATATAATTTATTGCACTTCATTTTTTAATATTTACTACTCCCTTCGTCTCATAATAGATGTCACACTTTCTTTTATAGTTTGTCCCACAAAAGATGTCACATTTCCATTTTTGGAAAAAATTCTCTCCCACATTAATATAAAAATTATATTTTCTCTCTCCATCTAACACATAAAATAAAACCTCCTAAAATCTCGTGCTGTCCCACAAGTGTGACATCTTTTGTGGGATAGATGGAGTAATAAATATCAAAATTAGTTTCGTAGTATTTGTTGTATTAATTTGATAAAATGAATGAAATGGTGAGCTATTGCTAGGCTGTTGGAAGAGGATGATGATGTGGCAGTAGGAATTTTAGGCTGTGCTATTGCTATTCCACGTCTTTTGTGGATGCTATATTATTCAAAAACATGCATTAGCTATATTTTGATGTTACAAACTTGGATGTTATTTTAACTGGACTGAGCTTCAACTAATTTTTTTGAATGCGTTGGACCTATAATATTTTAGTACTACGATTTCCATGGATGTTTTGAACAATCGAAAAATGAAATGAATTACGCTGTAGTAATTACTTGCAGAGAATCCAGGTGCTTCCGATATTTTTCAATAATGCACACCCACTATAGTAATTACTTGCAGAGAATCAGACACGGATTTCATCACTCTCTCCTTAAAAAAGTTGCTGTGAATTTTCACTTCGTAAATTTATACTCCATTCATAATTGCTTGTTACTACTCTACTAGTTTCTTTTTTTTTCCATTTATCCATACTTATCACACTTACATTTTACTACTACTTTTGATAATGGACCTCATTATCTATTAACTCATTTTCCCTCACATTTTATCACTATAAAATTAATAAATTAAGACTCACGTTCCACTAACTTTTTCAGTTCATTTTCCATAACATTTCTAAAACTAATGCTTGGTCCAAGTGTAAGAATTAATGGCGGACATATGAGTATATACAGAATTGAATTATTGTTGAGAATTCCTGAAAAGGGATGTGGTGAAGGAAGGATTGTCATTTCAAAAACTAAAATTGGTGATTCAAGAAATAAAAAATAAAAAGGAAGTAGGAAGCATGTGTATATAATAAGTTGAGTGTAGAGGAAGAGAGAGGGAGGTGGGAGTTGGTGGTGGGGTGATGGCTGAGTTTGGGAAATGTAGAAACATAAAAGCCTGCCTGCCACATCAAATCTCACCCCAAACATGGCAAAGCTTAGGAATTGACCATACTTTTCCCATTCCCATCTGCCCTTATATTTCTCTCTCAAATACTCTTTCTTATACACACAGGCTGAACAAGCAGCTTTGTCGCATGGGGCGCCAGAAATGAGTCTCATCAGACTTGTGCTTTCCACTACTATGACCAGATATCTCCCTCTCTACGCTCTATTCTCCTTCTTCTTATGCTTCTTATGCTTCCATGGATTCTTCTCTGCAAATCACCACTCTTCTTCGCTTTCAGGTCAGATTCAACACCTGTTCCATCTCTATATGTGAGATCGCCGCCAACCTAATCCTTTTCCCTGCCTTTTTTTGCAGACATCAAATTTCTATTCAATCTTAAAGCTGATGCCAATCACTTCCTCAAGGTAAGCAAATCCCTTCTTCACTCGTCTTCTCCATTTCAATAATTATATGATTTTGATGCTTAATTAAACCATTTTAATTTCATCTCTATCCTGAATTGCCAAAATGCTCCTTAATCATTAATCTATCTACTTCTATTTCTTGCTAATTTGCTCAAATATACATATGTGATGTGTAATAAGTAATCTATAGATTTTTCCTAGAATGTTAATGTTCCTCAATTATTTGAACTTTCGCCTCCATGTTTAATCAAGCATTAAAATGAGGAAAGCATATGGTGGAGGTGGAGGTGGAGGTCCATCAAGGCCAACTAGCTCTAGGAATCAAGTGTTTTAAACGGCTGAATTACATACTCCCTCCGTCTCTGAAAATTTGTCACCTATTTCTTTTTTCGTCCGTCCCTAAAAATTTGTCACATTTCACTTTTACCATTTTTGGTAGTGGACCCTACATTCCACTAACTCATTCACACTCACATTTTATTATAAAACTAATATATAAAAGTAGGATCAACATGCCACCAACTTTTTCAACCCACTTTCTATTACATTTATTAAAACCCGTGCCGGGTCAAATGGTGATGAATTTTGAGGGACGGAGGGAGTACTTTTATTGGATTTTGATTTGATAGATACATGTATCGTCTTGTCAATTTCTCATACACATAACTATTTCACCTGGAAGAATACGTTTGAAATTAAACTTTTTCCAAGAAAAGTAACTGATGGATCCGCGAATTTCTGATGTTAGTAAATGCTGGTAGAGAATAAAGACTATGACACAAAGAATTTACGTGGTTCGATTTACTGAAGTAAATCTACGTCCACGGGAAAAAGGGGGGGGGCAAGATTGTATTGCTTGATCTGGGATTACAGCTTACAACACAGACTTGCTATATGAGTTTTTATCTCTAGAGAGCTTAACCCTTTTCTATCTGATCTAAGTTCTATTTATACATCGAACTAGGATCGTGGTTTGCAGCCCCACTAACAAGATCGTGGGTGAGCAATAACTGCTCAATAACTGCTTCATACCACTAAATAGATCGTGGGTATAGTGGAGGTCGTGGAGGTCTTTCATGAGTCCACTAACTCCTAGTTCGGTCGAATGTTGAGACCGAACTGCTGGACTTTACCGATCAGCTCTTGCCGATCTGAGAGGAGAGCTTGACTGGTCGGCTTTTACCGAGCTGTAGGCTGAGTCCGAACTCTTTGGTCGTGCCGAACTTTACCGAGCTATAGGCCGAGTCCCACATCTTTCTCTGGCGCTCTCGGGGGCTTCTGGGCCCTCCCCTTCCCCTTTGCCGAAGTCGACTCCGGCTTCTTCGGATCCGAAGAGGTTTTTTGCCTTTTCGGAGTCCTCTCGGCATCAGACGCCGAGCTGGTGGTTTTCGGCCTCTCCGGCTCCTTGGACTCCGAAGATTTGCGGCTAGCCTTACTCAGCATGTACACTGCCAAAAAGCAAGAAAGCAAAGTCAGATTTTCTTCGTTAAAGCAGTAGAGCATAAAGATAAAGAGAAATCCTCACCCTCGGCCTCTTCGTCCGAAGACGAGATGTCGAACACGACGTCGCCCTTGACGAGCTCAGACTCCGTGTATTGTTTCCTAACTATGGGAATCTTGTTGAGCTCGCCATCGAGCTCGTCCAACGGTTCAGGCCGAGGATGACGGATAACGGACTCAGGCCCTCTCCAGGGAAAACTAGGAGCCGCGGTCCTATCATAGTAGAAGAAGCGATTTTGCCACTTCGGCCACTTCGTTTTACAAAAGGCCCTAAAGGGCTGTAAAGGGATCAAGTAAAACCAAGACCCCTTCCTCTTAAATTGAAAGAATTTAAGGATCGCCTTCAAAGACAAATCCCTTCCTAACCTACGGAGTTCGGCAGCGAAGGCCGACAAGTGCCTCCAAGAGTTCGGAGTCACTTGGCCTAAAGGAAGCTGAAAAAAATCTAGTAAATCTATAAAGGCAGAAGGGAGGGGGAAACGAAGCCCGCATTCTAAGCAGGCCTCGTACACGGTGGCGTACCCCTCCGGCGGGGAGTCAGCCCTATGATCACCGTCAGGGACCACCGCCTTCCCCCCAGGAAAAAAGTATTTTTCGGGTAGGGATATCACAGTATCCTTACTCAAAATACTATGGAAATACTCTACGGTCTTATCCCCGGACTCTTTCCGGCCAGAAGACCCCTTATCCCCTTTCCTACCGCTACCCGACTCCGAAGAAGAAGAAGACATTTTTCTTACTTTTTGAAGGTGAAGAAAGTCTGAAGAAGCTCTGGAAAGCGGAAGAAAATTTCTCGAGAAAGAGAGAGTATAGAAGACGCAACAGCAAAGGTATTCAAATGAGGAAGAAAGAGCATATTTATCAGATTCGGGAAAGATTTCGAGATCGTTGCGCCGTTTCGAATCCCACCTTTTCAGGATTCAACGGCCGGATTTTACTGTCGCATTTAATGTAGGCACGCGCAAGGCACGTCCCCTGACGTCAGCCTCCCCCTTACCATTATCCAGAATGCCGAAGTGACTCACCTCGCCGAAGTGATTCACTTCGCTTTTCGGGGGGGGTAGTGATGGGGTACGAACCAAACCCTAATGGCAAGCCCAATAACAGTGACGGCCCATCAGCCTAGAGCCCAAGAAAGAGTATCTGTTCGGCACCAAAGAGTTCGGCACGACCAAAGAGTTCGGACTCAGCCTATAGCTCGGTAAAGTTCGGCACGACCAAAGAGTTCGGACTCAGCCTACAGCTCGGTAAAAGCCGACCAGTCAAGCTCTCCTCTCAGATCGGCAAGAGCTGATCGGTAAAGTCCAGCAGTTCGGTCTCAACATTCGACCGAACTAGGAGTTAGTGGACTCATGAAAGACCTCCACGACCTCCACTATACCCACGATCTATTTAGTGGTATGAAGCAGTTATTGAGCAGTTATTGCTCACCCACGATCTTGTTAGTGGGGCTGCAAACCACGATCCTAGTTCGATGTATAAATAGAACTTAGATCAGATAGAAAAGGGTTAAGCTCTCTAGAGATAAAAACTCATATAGCAAGTCTGTGTTGTAAGCTGTAATCCCAGATCAAGCAATACAATCTTGCCCCCCCCTTTTTCCCGTGGACGTAGATTTACTTCAGTAAATCGAACCACGTAAATTCTTTGTGTCATAGTCTTTATTCTCTACCAGCATTTACTAACATCAGAAATTCGCGGATCCATCAGTAACATCCAAAGATTTCAACCTTAATTTAAGCGATTTATAATAAATTAAAAAGAGACGAGGTGAGAGTGTTTGTGATTACTTTGATTTTTGCGCTAACGCAACAATCTTCTGATTTGGGACCCATGCCCATGCGCCACCTAGCCGAACATGACTTTCTTTTGCTACCGGGAGCAGGGGGGGTGCACGTTTGTCGTCATTGTAAATTTTTAGATACCGCAGCGCAGCGCGCGCATGATTTTGCTCCATCCCCGTGAAACCCTGGCCCCGCTGCGCACGTTAGCTCCTGCCAATCTCTAAAATATCTGTTTGTTACAGCTTCAGCTTTTCAATTTCCCCTTCTTTTTCGGACCTACTCTCGTACAATTTTTAGTTTTTTTTTTCTTGTTTTGAACTTTTTTATTGAAATTTTCCTATTTCAATTGAACTACTATTTGGTTCGCTCCGTGTAAAATGCACCATGATATTTGAGTATGTGTTGGGTGAAATATTAATCAAAATTAATGGTCTTGAACGTGCGCACCAAACGATTTAAAATCTTTATCTACCAAATTAAGTATGCATACAATTTAGTTTATATAAATAAAACTGATTATATGAAAAATAAACTTATTTGGAAAAAGAATTTGGCGCAGAATATAGAGAAAAGCAATATGTTGGAGATAGGTGGAGGCCGAGTGAGAGGAAGCAGCATAGGGCCGAGAAGGCTACTACTGGGGGGTCCTGGGTCATCTCCGCCGCGTTGCGCGTGGAAATGCGGTGGATGCATGCCGTGCAAGCCGGTACATGCGCCGGTGCCACCAGGGGCCCGAGTGACGACGGAGTACTACCCGGAGGCTTGGAGGTGTAAATGTGGCAATAAATTGTACATGCCCTGACTAGCTACTGCCCTTCGGTTAATTTGCCATTAATTGAACGTCGATCTACTTTGATTAGTTTCTACTAATATATTTATTTTCTTAGAAGCAAGAGGAGGATATAGTATTACTATTAATTATTCAAATCACTGTAAAAATTTGTCGTCGCCATATATTATGTACTTAATTATTTTACGTTGCTAGCTACCTATATATTCTTTGTAAAATATATATAACGAGTCAGAGCAACTGTGACATATGATAGTATTAGCCTATTTAAGGCCAATGTTGGAATATCTTTTTTTTTGGAATGAGTTTTCGTAGACCACAAGTTTAATACTCATTCGTTCCTTAAAAGTATGAATAATTTCTTTTATAATCCGTTCCTGAAAAGTGTGAAGTTTCTACTTTTGGAAACTAGTTCTCTATAATGGGGTGAGACACATTTTCCATCAACAATAATTTTAATTACTTTTTCTTTCTATCTCTCTTATTTTACCAATAATGTGTTAAAATTCATATCAAATTAAATGTTCATACTTTTCAGGGATGATGGAGTATAAAACAAAATAAATGCTCTACAATGTTAAATGGGGATTAAATGAAAATGGTACTTACAAGTTGTATCTGAGTAACATACATGTAATATAGTACTCCCTCCGTCCCAACTAAGTTGGTACAAAACTTTTGGGCACGAAGATTAAGAAATTATGTTGAAAAGTAGGAGAGAATGAATAAAATAGGAGAGATAAGAGAGAGTAAAGTAAGTAATAGAATAAAGTAAAATTAAGTTTTGTTTTTTTTGTTATAAAAGAAAATGACTCAACTTAGTTCGGATATCTCAAAAAGGAATACGACTCAGTAGGGATTTAAGGTTATGTTATAGTCAAACAAAGCGTCAAGTGTTATAACTAAGACAAATTGGATCTAGAAAATCAAGGTCCAAGATTAAATCAAGTGTTATATACAATAAAGGTTATTGACAAAATATTCAGGCCAAAATAATAAGGCTGTTATATGCTAATTGATCACACAAATGGTACTCCTATTTACCACAGATAAATAAAATTGCACTCCTTGTATTGAGGAAAAAAAATCAAGGTCCAGCTGCAGGTGATAAAATTGTTAATTCTAAACGGTTGAACACAAGAAAGCCCGCTAACAACTCAAAACCTCCAATCTCATCCCATTGCTTCTCTATATAACATAAACATATCTTCAACCATCCTCCTTTTCAACCTATATAGATTAATATATATTCCATTCTTTCCCATAAAATTTCTCAAACGGACATTTCAAATATTATTTGAATCGATTTCGGGGTCTCTAGGATCAGATACTAATCCAAGAGGCCTCCCGGCTTTCCCATGGCTCTGTCGTCGGAAACCGCACTGTTCCAAAAATATGAGCTCGGCCGCCTCCTCGGCTGCGGCGCCTTCGCCAAAGTCTACCTGGCGAGAGACGTCGCGACCGGGCAAGAAGTGGCCATCAAGGTCATCCACAAGAGCAGGCTCAGAAACGACGCCAATCTCATCGCCAACATCAAGCGCGAGATCTCCATCATGAGCAAGCTCCGCCACCCCCACACCGTCCGCCTCTACGAGGTCCTCGCCACCCGCAACATCATCTACATCGTCCTCGAGTACGTCAAGGGCGGCGAGCTCTTCGCCAAGGTCGCCAAGTGCCGCCTCACCGAGGCTCTATGCAGGAAATACTTCCAGCAACTTGTTGGCGTTGTTAGCCACTGCCACTCCCGCGGGATCTACCACCGCGATCTCAAGCCCGAGAATCTTCTCCTCGATGAGGATGAGAATTTAAAAGTCTCCGATTTCGGCCTTAGCGCGATCTGCGATCAGGTCCACTCCGACGGACTCCTCCACACGCTCTGCGGTACTCCGGCCTACGTCGCGCCGGAGATTCTCGCCAAGCGAGGCTACGATGGCGCCAAAATCGACATCTGGTCGTGCGGCGTGATTCTCTTCGTGCTCGCCGCCGGTTATCTGCCGTTTAACGATCCGAATTTGATGAATATGTATCGGAAGATCTACAAGGGGGAATTCCGGTGCCCTAAGTGGATGTCGCCGGGGCTCAAGCGGCTGCTCTCGCGCCTCCTCGACACGAATCCGAACACGAGGATCACGATGGAAGAGATCAAGCGCGATCCGTGGTTCGCCAAGGGTTACAAAAACTCGGAAGTTCGTGAAATCGACTGCTTCGCGTTTGCTGCGGCGGAGCAGGAGAAGCGGCCGGTGGATATGAACGCTTTCGACATAATCTCGATGTCCTCGGGGTTGGATCTCTCCGGATTGTTCCAGGAGAAGCATGTGTCGTTCGAGGAGGTGGAGAGGGTGACGGTGGAGGAGTCGCCGAAGAAGGTGATGGAGAAGGTGGTGGAGGCGGCGAAGGCGGAGGGGAGGGTGAATCTGAGGCAGAAGAAAGAGTGGGGGGTGGAGATAGAGGGGCAGAATGGTAATGTGTTGGTGGGGATGGAGGTGTATCGGTTGAGCGAGAGGTATGTGGTTGTGGAGGTGAAGACGAAGAGCGGTGAATCGAGGTTGTGGAATGACAAAATTAGGCCGATGCTCATGTAGGAGACGGCCGTCGCTTGTTAGGGAAAATTTGTTTATGTAAAGGTAGGAAAGGTTGAAATAATTTCCCCTGATCGACTGTGTCTACGACTACTACTGTTACTATTTAACTGCAGCTGCTTAATCGCGTCCGCCGCTGATCGCCACCGGACTGTCAACGTAGTCCTAACTATCGGCTGTCGAGATGCGTTTGCTTAGAAAAAGGTTGATTTCTTATTTAGTTGAACGATGAAAATATTGTGTAAATTGCTGTCCGATAATATTCTACATTGTCAATATACTAGTACTAATATGTATGTGTATTATATACTACATACATTATAATTTTGTTATATACCGGAGTATATATTATAAGGTGCTAGTAGCTACTGGTACATCTATCTATTGCCGTCAAATAAAGCAACAAAGTCGACAATGAAAGGAAATGTGCTATAGAATTAGATTAACATGGATTAAGTAATTATAGTTGAGCTACAATTATATTAGTCCATAAGCCCAACAATCATAGAATCCTAGGGACCCTTCATTTATATAATTGTTATTTATTCTCCATTGTGGACATGAAAAATAGCGTAACAGTAGAGAGAAAATATGTAAAGCTTTGTAGAGAGAATTCCTAGCATTCTTCTACGAAGCAATTGTACCGGGATAGTTCCTGCATCGGATTGGATTGTAATCGATGCATCGGATTGGATTGGCATCGAATTGGATTGCACGTGGACCTCGATAGTAGTGGATTCAACTTGCATGATTCAATCGTAGAAGAAAACAACACAACAAGTAAGATAGATTTAGTTCTGTTGTGTTTTACATGCTCAACTTGCAAATGATTATTAATCTACATCTGTTATTCTTGTAAATGATTATTAATCTACATCTGTTATTGTTGTATGCAATTTCCGTTGGGCTCATTAGATGAATACAAGAATTCCTAACAGTGGTATCAGAGCTCGGGGCTTGATTCATAATTATTTTGTTCTATTTGCTGATTACATGTAGATTAATTATGTTATTGTAGTTGGGATGAATTTCTGGAAACAAACGGTTTTACGAAACTGGTTTAGATTAAAAATTTCGAATCTTGAATCAAAACAAAAACAAAAACAAAATTTTCGAAAATCTTTCACAAAACCAAAAGTAAGAATGGATGTTTTCAAAATCAAAATCAATTAAAACTCGTCTTCAACACGTTTCGAACTTGCTGCCTTGGTTTAAATTTTGAGAAAGTTAAACTTGATTTTTGAAGTCAAAATCCATTTTATGAAAAGGTTAAAGTTTCAAGTTTTCCTTATAAAAGGATTATGAAAATCCAAAACCCACCAACCGGTTGCCACCGTGGTGGCTGGAGAAGGCAGAGAATGAAGGGAGTACGGAGCTAGGCTTTCCGTTCCGCACCAAGTCATGTTTCTCATTCCCTGACGGAAACCCGATTGTGATTCACCTCCTCTTTGCCTCTCCTTCACCGGAGACAACAACCGGTTATTAAAGAAAATTTAAAGAGCTGTTCATGGTGAACAGCAGATGAATCATGAGATTGATTGAAGAAGATGAAATGTGTTTTTCCTTTGGGTTGCGTTTGTTTTTCTTAGAAAGTCAAATGGACCGACGCTGCTTGTTTCAAATTAAAATGGGCTCGCCCCACTGTTTCTTTAACTTTTAAACCTTTAAGCACGCAGATAATTTGATTGTATACATTGATTCAGAATCAATTTAAGTATAAAGTGTCCCTAATTAGTTTATTAATTGGATTAATAAATTTTGTTATATTAATTTCGAATTAATGTAATTTTAAATCCACATTTAATTGGAGAATAAAATTTGATTTTATTTGTCGAGCATTATTTGATTTTATATGTGATAAGCATGCTATTTGATTTTTATGCTTATTTATTTAACTATAGTAGTTAGAGACCGTTTTATTATCTGGGTAGGCGGCGCCCAGTATATGTAGTCCGTGTTATACTATATCTGGGTAGGCGGCGCCCAGTATTTGTAGTCCGTGTTATACTATGTCTGGGTAGGCAGCGCCCAATAATTGTTCGAAATTTAATATTGGATATTATATTCACATAACTAGTATCACATTTTCCCCATAAAATATAAGTCTTGTTTTAGAAACAAACGCATCGTCCATCATAATTGTTTGATGTTCCTAGCCTTTTCGACCAAGAGTTTTACGCCAAAGTGTTTACTCTAAATCTAAAAGGCCTAGGCTCATTCATAGATACATGGTTGGCATCGCGTGATGTGGTTGACTTGCTTAAATTGTTTAGTGACGCCAAAGCGACCTAAATAGTTTATGGATGCATATTAATTGGATTAATAAACGAAGAATTACAAAATAGTTGTTGCAATTGGCTTGGAGGCCTACCTTGTGATATTATTGTAGTGATTAGCCAAAGCAGGGGCTGCAATAATATAGACTTGGATCTTGGACCACTAAAATTTATATTTTATATAAATTCGTATTTCATGTTTGGGAGACATAATATATGTTAAAATTAGTGGGAGCTAATCAATACAATAAACATTTGTTTGATTAGTGATACAAATGTGATCTTTATATGCTTTTCTGATTTGCTTTCATTTTATTTTCTGTTCAGATAAAATGCCAAACTTGGCTTACAAATGTTTGATAGAAACAAACAAGTTGACTGGGTCAAATTTCACAGATTGGCTCTGTTGTTTACGCTTAGTGCTAAGGCATGACAAGGTTGAGTATGTCCTGGACAAACCTATCGGTGTCATCCCCAATAAGGAATCTCTTGAGTTTGCTACGTTTGACGTTGAAGCTCATCAGAAACACATTGATAATGCATCTGATGCTCAGTGTGTCATGTTGTCATCTATGAGTTTGGAACTACAAAGACAACATGAACACATGTTTCCATATGAAATGCTTAAGCACTTGGAGAGTTTGTATGCTTCACAAGCTCAAACTATGGAGTATGAGATACTTCGCGATCTCTTCAAGTGGAAGCTTCATGATGGAGGCAAGGTTTCTGAGCATGTGCTGAAAATGATTGGTTTGATTGAGTGGTTAGCATCGATTGGAACGGTGCTCCCCGCAAATGTCTCAACAAATCTAATTCTGCAGTCTCTTTCTAGTAGTTTTGAGAATTTCATTGTGAATTTCAACATGAACAACAAGAAGGTTGGGCTGCCAGAGCTGCACAATATGCTTAAGACTTATGAGTCTTCCACTGCTAAGGTAAAATCTGTGCTCATGGTGAGCTCTTCTGCGAAGTCTTCGAAATGGAAGAATAAGCAGCAACAGAAGAAGAAAACATCTAAGGATGTTGTTCTAAAGCCTAAGAGTGGATGGGCTAAGAAGAAGTCGAAATTATCAAAGGATGAGTGTCTTTTCTGTCATGAGAAGGGACACTGGAAGAGAGACTGCCCAAAATTCAAGGCACAAGGTGCAGAATGTGGGAGCTCAGGTATGTTTGTCACTGAGATAAATATGTCTATAAATAATTCACAATCTTGGGTATTAGATACAGCTTGTGGCTCACACATTTGTAATAATGTGCAGGGTCTAAGTAACTGCAGGAAAGTGAGACCTGGGGAAGTTGATTTGCATGTTGGAAATGGAGCAAGAGTTGCTGCCGAACGTGTGAGAACTTATAGATTAGATCTTCCCTCAGGACATAGACTAGATTTACATAATTGTTATTTTGTTCCAGTTATTTCAAAGAATATTATTTTTATTCCGATGTTAAACATTGAAGGTTTTTCCTTCCATTTTGCAAACAACAGATGATCGTTTTCTTTTAATTGATTGTTTTATGGAAATGTCACTCTTGAAAATGGATTATATATGCTTGAATACAAACAAAATATTCTCAATGTGCAAAACAAAAGACCTAAGTTATGTAATACGAGTAATGCAACTTATCTTTGGCATTGTAGACTTGGTCATATTAATAAGAAAAGAATAGCAAGATTGAGAAAGTTAAACTATCTCACTTCATTTGATTTAGAATCATATGGAGCTTGTGAATTCTGTCTCAAAGGAAAAATTACAACTAAACCATTTTCTGGAAAAGGGGCGCGTGCCAAGGATTTGTTAGAGTTGATTCACACAGATGTGTGTTGACCGTTTCCAACTCAAGCAAGAGGTGGTTATTCGTACTTCATAACTTTTACTGATGATTTATCAAGGTATGGATATGTGTATCTTATGAAACATAAATCCGATGCCTTCGAGAAATTTAAAGAGTTTAAGTGTGAAGTTGAGAAACAACTTGGGAAAAGTATCAAGACTCTTCGATCAGATCGAGGAGGGGAATACTTGAGCCGAGAATTTCTTGATTACTTGAAGTCACATGGGATCCAGTCAGACTGGACACCTCCTGGTACACCTCAAATGAACGGAGTATCTGAAAGGAGAAATCGTACATTATTAGATATGGTTCGATCCATGATGAGCTTCGCCAGTCTCCCTTTATTCTTATAGGGTCATGCCTTACTAACGGCTACTTACATTCTAAATAGGGTTCCTTCTAAATCAGTCGAGAAAACACCATATGAGTTATGGTGTGGCAAGAAAGCAAGTCTTAACCATATCCGGACCTGGGGTTGTCCAGCTTTTGTTAAGAAAATGATGACTGATAAATTGAAAACTAAAAGTGAGAAATGTTATTTTGTGGGATATCCTAAAGAAACTAAAGTATATGATTTCTACTGCCCTGAAAAGCACAAGGTGATAACATCAAGGAATGTGACGTTCCTTGAAGATAGTTATGTCTGCAAGGAACAATGTCAAAATACAGTAGATCTTGAAGAAATTCAAGAACCGCAAGTTAACAATGAGGATGAGATATTATCCACTAGATTGGACAATAACTCAGTGAGAGTTTTTGATGATCTATTGGGATGGGAAATTACTCTTAGAGAGGACCTTAGAGAGACTCTCGAAGGACCACCTCAAGACAATGAGATGCATCAAAAACAAGATGATGCAATAGTTGCATCACCTCCACCTCAAGAAAATCATAGAGATATTCTTGAATCTTCTCACATACGGAATGAACAACCTGAACCAAAGCAAAACCAACTCGATAGGCCTAGAAGGATTCGTCGTGCACCTGAGAGACTGAATCTAATGGTTGAGAACCAAGTTAATGAAGTTGATTTAGATGATGATGAACCTAAGACCTATACCCAGGCGGTGTCAGACACCGATCGAGAGAAGTGGCTTGAAGCCTTGATATCTGAAATGGACTTGATGTACTTCAACTTAGTTTGGGAACTAGTTGACACTGATGCTAGTTTCCAAACAGACCATGACGACTATAAGTCTCAGTCTGGATATATTTTTGTCCTCAATGGTGGAACAGTGAGTTGGAATAGTTCCAAACAAGGTACAACTGCCGATTCCACCACCGAAGCCGAGTATATTGCTGCATCTGAAACTGCCAAAGAAGTTGTTGCTTTGTTAGAGTTCGTTAAAGAACTGGGTGTCATTCTGAGTACCAATAGTGCAATACATTTGTACTGTGACAACACCGGTGTTGTTGTGCAAGCAAAAGAACCCAGAGCTACGAATAGGAACAAGCATGTTCCTAGAAGATATCATCTGATTAGAGAAATAATTGAAAGATGCGACATAAAATTAGAAAGAGTACCTACTGATGATAATTTGACTGATCCTTTCACCAAACCGTTATGTATAGCAAAACACAACAAGCACTTTGAGAGCTTAGATGTTAAGCATGTTGGTAGATGGCTTTGAATCAGTGGGAGTTACAGTTTTATATGTTTTAGAAACATTTTATGTTGAGACAATATTACTTGATCATATTATATGAAAATTTTATTTTCTATGGGGTTTGTGCACTTATTGGAATAATTGTTTTAAATGTTTGATTTTAATTTAAATATTTGTTCCCTTGAATTATGACTGTCGTTAATGGTGTGAGACATTAATGATATAGTATAATTCTAAAATAGCCCTAACCAATGATCATCAAGAATGGGATATTGATGATATGTTATATGTTAGCATGGGGTTTGCATCACATTCTTCGAGAATGTAGTTGTTCTTACAACTATGAGATATCAGATACTCGTGATGGACACCTGACATGCTTTGGAGAGTATTGGTATACCCTACTATTAAACTGTTTTGTTAAGTGTCTATAGTTTATTAGTACATGAAGTATGTAATAGTCCTTGGATCTGAGGTCATTACACATTTTGTTTGTTGAGTGGTGTGCTTTGATCTTGTCCAACGCTTTGCCTCCCAAAGGAGGATTGAGACACGAACTTGTGTTGGGTATATCATAAGATACATGGAAATGGTAGTTGAGCCAAGAATGAGATTCATTTCTCGATTAGAATTTTGAGAGATTACTCAAATTCTCTATATTACTTGACCATTAATTCATTGGCCAATGCAAAGATATATTCAATTAAAGTAATTGAATATGATCGAATGGGTCATTTAATAAAGATGAGATAAATTGATTGAGCTATTTGGATTACACATGAAAAATCTTAGGCTCAATCGGGTGGTTCGGGAATGAAAGGATATTACTATAAACTTTGTGTAAAGGCTTGTTTACTGAATTCACGTAAACGCCTTTCATATATTGAGCTACGCTGCCAACGCAGTCTAGGAGTTTTGTGCATACTTCGATTAGATTGTCGTCGATAACGAGGGCCTAAAGCGTCACACTATTTGTGTATTTTGATCCGCTCAAGGGTACAAAGTTGGAACTGCGTATTATATCTAATGCTAGTCCAAGTGGGAGCTTGAAAGGAAATGAGCTAGAATTAGATTAATATGGATTAAGTAATTATAGTTGGGCTACAATTATATTAGTCCATAAGCCCAACAATCATGGAACCCTAGTGACTCTTCATCTATATAATGGTTATTTATTCTCCATTGTGGGGCATGAGAAATAGCTTAACAGTCGAGAGAAAATACGTAAAGCTTTGTAGAGAGAATTCCTAACATTCTTCTACGGAGCAATTGTACCGGGATAGTTCCTGCATCGGATTGGATTGCACGTGGACCTTGATAGTAGTGGATTCAACTTGCAGGATTCAATCGTAAAAGAAAACAACACAACAAGTAAGATTTAGTTCCGTTGTGTTTTACATGCTCAACTTGCAATATGATTATGAATCTAGATATGTTATTCTTGTATGTAATTTCCGCTGCACTCATTAGATGAATACAAGAATTCCTAATAGACCATTGATTATTCATGTACTCTATTGCCATCAAATAAAGCAACACAGTCGACAATTGATACGTACTAGTCACGAACGGAGCTACTCCATATAATTTTTATAAAATGGACAAAATTATTGCATTTAGAAAAAAAATTGGACGGAAAATTAATTTACCATTTTATATACAATAACGAAAAAAATAAATACAATTTGAATATACTAATAACTTCTGGAACCCTAGCTACGTCGACCATAATACCCACGATTTTGTCAAAGTTTATTTGTTGATCTCATTATTGTATCCCAAATTGAGAAATGTTTAGGAGATGAAACTCTCTGTAGCAACCTTTTGTGTGCGTGGGCCAAAGAAATGTATGTGGGATATGGTGTGTGAATGAAATAGTGTTGAAGTTAGTGGCCCAATACACCTTAAGCCCAAGTGTCCCTAATTTTAACCAGTCTCACGTTGATGAACGACCCATTTAATTTTTAATTTAACATTATTAATTAATCAACTAAAATTATTAATTTAATAACAATTTATTAGATCACGAAAATATAAATTTTTATAAGTTTGTAATTTAAACAGCAGAAACACATATATTGATTAGGAAGTGTAATATTCAAAATGTCAAAGTTAGTAGTACTACTACAGAACAATAAAATGATAAACTGCACAATAAGTAAATAAATAGAAATAAAATATTAATAGAACTTAACATGATAACTAACATTAACTCATAGGTTTTGAATAACTTATCTCTATACAATATTAATAGTAGAATCCTCGATATTAACCTCTATCATTACAAATTAAAATATTCAAACATTCACAATTCGTGATTTTTGATACAACAACGTATTATTGTTTGTGGCTAAATGCACATTTTTACATGAGCAAATGATTAGCCTTGACTATTGTTAATTTTCTTTGCATACAACGCTTCCAACGGAAACTGGCGCATGTCGACATTTGATTGGAAACTTTGAATAGAAAATATTGAGGACCATGGGCGGACCCAAAGTGGAAGGGAGGAGGGGGCTAATGGCTCATTGATTTTTTTTTAATTTATTCAAGTTTGGTGTAATTATATTGTAAAAACCCTATAAATATCTAAATTAATCAAAATATACTTTAAAATAAAATTTAGAATTCCCAGCCTCTATCGATAAATATTTCTGCGTCCGCCCATGTTGAGGATTGATGAATCAACACTGGGACAATATTATGAGTTATGACCATTCGAAGTTTCTCAGCTCATTGCACACATACAATATGTTTATATATGATGCATCTAGCAATATTATGAATTATAGAATCTTTACCCCATATAATAAGCTCCGCTTTCATAATCAACTCATCAAATATATACTTTCTTATTTTTTTATTGATGGAATAATCTTTACTAACATTGATATAAAGCAAAGATGAATTATTCTACCACCACACTATAACATTATTTGCTACTTGAATACTCATTCTGTCCCAAGATAAATGAAGCACTTTTTTTGGACACGCGATTTAAAAAATTAATATTTAAAAGTTAAAGTATAGAGAGTAAAGTAACTTCTCATTCTACTCTTTCATTTTCTTCTTCTAAATCATCACGTTCCATGAATTCTACGGTAGTTACTGCAATTTATGGTATGTCAATTTAGGGAATGGATCTCTTGTTGTGGCAAAATCACAGCAAGGGATGCTGTGGAATAAAACGCAGCTGCTTGAATGTTAAGCGCAAGTAATCAGCTTCTTTCTCTTATTTTATTAAGCAATTTCATTATCATGTTTTGTTTATTTTCTTTGCATTTTTTTTTACATTTTAAATATTAGAAACCCATTTCAATTATTTCACTTTTGATTAGTCCCTGTCTATATTGTTAACATTTTGATTTTATCTTTTTTCTAGATTTTTCTTTTTGAATAATTAGAAAACATAAAAAATACTGTAATAAATAATTGATAGAAAATAAGATAAAGAAGCTGATTACCTGCGTTTAACATTCAAGCAACTGCGTTTTGTTCCACAGCATCCCTTGTTGTGATTTTGCCACAGCAGGGGATCCATTCCCGTCAATTTATCACACACCCTGACACCCACATACTCCTATTAATTTTTTTTGCTAATTGCTAATAAACAATTTACTAATATTTACTTAAATTAAAAATTATTTATTACTGTACTATAATTTCATATTTCGTAGAGAGAGATATTAAAATTATTTTTTCCTAAAAAACATTAATATTAAATTATAAACAAGTGGAGTAAATACTAAAAGAAACATTAAAATTTACTAAGAAATCGACTATGCGCTAGGGGTGGCAAATCGTGCGTGTCGGGTCGTTATCGTGTCGACACGATAACGACACGAACACGATAACAACAAACACGAACACGACCCGTTAAGAAAACCTCAAACACGAACACGAACACGACACGAAACCCTCAGACACGAACACGACACGAACACGACACGAACCCATTAACGACACGAACCAATTCGGGTCAACATGACACGATAACAACACGTACACGAGATGACACGATAACGACTCGATAACAACACGACCTGATAACGGTTAAACCTATTAAAAATGAAAATAATAAGAATTAATAATATTAAAATATTATTTGTTAACGGATAACACGAACACGACACGAACACGTATTGTTAACGGATAACACGAACCCGACACGAACACGACACGAAATTTTCGTGTCCTTAACGGGTCGACCCGATAAGGACACGAACCCAATAAGCTCTGACCCAAACCCATTATTTTCGTGCCGGTTCGTGTCGTGTTATCGTGTCGTGTCAAAAATTGCCAGCCCTACTATGCGCATAGGAGGCAATATAGTAATGTTTGACAAATGAGAGGGCAATTTTACAATAAGTTTTTATTCCCTTATTTTTTCTGCTACTACTATTATTTCCAGAAATGTAGATATCGAGAGATACACATACCCCCTTCTCTGTATTCTACTTCTGCCCCGCTCGGTCATGATTCCACCGCCTCCACCACTTCTCCTCACCCGCCTAAATCTGTAGTACGCGGCAACATTACCCGAGAGGATTTAAGCGCTCCCAGCAATTCATCAAACAGTTAGTGTGCATTCTCATTTCTTCTAATAATTGCCAGTTGAATTGAATCCAACACTCTGTTGAATCATTTGGCTTAAGGTGTTCAAGCAAGACTCTCTCTTTCTGGTTATCGTGCTACATTTCTCATGAAATTAAGTTTTTTTTTCCTCGTCACCACTAACCATTTCGTATCAACGTGTGTAAATGTATACAAAATGGCTCGCTTGACGTACTGTTAGGTTTATATATACATATCTCAGATTATTGTTCATGTTTTATGGTCATACGAATTTTGTTTGCTGTTCTAAAATGACATATGTAGTTTTCTGCTTGTCAACTGGCATATGATATATTTTGTTTATTTGTGTGTAGTACTCCCCCGAACAAATGCCTGTGAGAAGGAGTTCAAATGAAGGTTCTTTTAAAGTTAGTAGAAAACCGAGGGTTAGGACAGGGAGCTCAAAAGGCTCGGTGGATGGAGTCAGAACCGCACGGTCAAGGGATAGTGGTGTTGGCAGAGGCCTCAGAAAAGCCAGAGTTGCAACTGAGGGGTCGAACGGGTCAAATGGGGGTGTTAGAACTGGAGAGGGCAAGAAGATAGGGAGTAGAAGGTTGCAAAGCAGAGGAAATGGTAGTGATGCTGTTCCGTATCACAGTGAGATTGGAAGATTGAGTGATGTGCGTGGCAGAGGAAAACGAGATTGGAAAACAAGGAGTGGGAACGAGGGGCTTGAACCGTTCGTTTGTGGGAAGTTAGGTCTGAAGATGAAGAGAATCAGTGCTGATCCTAGATTAGTTGAGGAAGGAACATTCAATGGTAATGATAGAAAGTTGAAGTCCCAAACTAAAACAAATGTGCTCAACTCAAGTATGGATAATGGAAAGAAGTTGTCAAGACGGAAGGATTATGAATCTACAGACTCTAGCAGGAACAAGTCAGTGACTGAGATTAGTAAATTCAGGGGAAGTGAATCACTTGATAAGAGAGGGCAGAATGGTAAGATGGGGCGTGCTGATAAGCTGAAGCATGTTAGAGACAATGGCATAGGGAATGTAAAATCCAAGATAAGTGATGACAGGAAAGCGCCTTTGGATAGACAAAAGGAGTTGAATCATAGAATAAATGCAGTTGGTTCTTTTGACAAGCGTTACAATAGAAAGGATCAAAAAATGAAGGCCTTGATTAATGGTTCATCTATAACAGAGGCACCACCTAAGAAGAAAAAGCGAGGTATCCGGATAGACCCTTATGATACATCCAACAAGAGATTGGATGATAGCGCATCTGATAAAGGTCAGTGTGGTTTTTCTTCTGAAGGGTAGCATTATCTATGTATCAGTCTAGTGTATATTACTATCATTTCTATATTGCATGTCATTTTGATACTTGTTCCTTTGTTTTCCTTGGTAAAGGGTTTTGACTTTCCAGAATTTAGCAACATGGAGGTTACATCATATTTTCTTACCATTGGAATTTTGACTTGCATTATCATGAGATTTTAATCATTTATAAATTCACGAGGCAAAGAAAATTATCCCTGGATTCTATAAAACTTAGAGATGACTACTCGGCTCCTACTGTCTTAGAAAGAAGCTTGTGATTTAGGATTTTAAAGGCCCAGACAAATCAAAATTTTAATGGTATGGTAGCAGATTAAGGATAACATCAATGAAGAAATAACTAGCTTCCCAATTGTAAATATATAATATATTCATCACCAGAACTGGGGCTGGCACTTTCAGTTTAGTGAACTGTGCGGCTGTGCCAAACTGTATTCTGGTACAAAACCATTAATGAACTCGCGGGATGGACATTTGGCTCTTTTGCTTAAGGTTGATTTCTGTGCATGATATCCAGGTACTAAACAGGTGAAAATAGACGAGACAGAAAGCATTGGGTTTGAAATGTCAAAGAATGCGCAATTTCGTGCCATCACTCCTAGCTCCTCCATCCTTTCCTTCGTACAGGACAATGTAATAACCCATTTAACCTATATTTGTCCTTGGCAACTCTCACAGTTTCATTCTCAACTGTTAACTGCGTGATTATTTTTTTCTTTTCTGGAAAATCGTTATCCAGTTATTAGGACGTAGACGTGAAATTGATTTTAAGAGGGCTGGCTACAACATTGAGCTTCCTGCTCCTTTAGACAACATACCCTTCTCAACAACTCCAGAAAGAGAACGCATTGAAGTACCAGTATGGAGTTACTCCCATCCTATTTTCAATTGTTTTTACCATTTTTATATTTGATATTGAAGTTAACAAAGGCTGAATGGACATGAATGATGGATTGTTGGAATATAAGGCTGGAATATCATCACTCTTAACTCTTCAGTCCTTCCTATTATTCTTGATACCTACCATCATCTGCTTAACATAGAATTGGGACTTCTCTTGCTAGACAAATTAAGATATACTATTCAATATTATGCTTTTATAGCAATGCGTGTTCTCCTTTTTTCATTTTAAATACCTGAAGCAAGACTACCTGACGTGGTTGTATAAAACTGTTATTGGATCTTACATTGAGTCCTTAATCTTGTTAATTTGATTACCTTGCAGGCATTTAGAAACAAATTAGAATTCTTTGCTGCTGCAAAGATTTCCTCATCATTTCCCCCTCCTGATCTTCCTGAGATTGCATTTGCAGGTACAATAGTTAATATTAGTCACCTTCCTTCAATAGAGTGAATAGTTGATTTCTTCGAATTGAATTTCCATGATCAAAGTTCTCCATTTTGTTGCTCTTATACTTCTTAATTAGTACTGGCACGGGAAAAATGAAATCCAAAGTATAGATAAAAGATAATCATCTTAGGGCTCTAGTATCGTTGTCTTTCCTACAAGATAATTCGGATTTGAAATTTTAGACGTTCATCTTCATTTCAGAATAAGTTGCTAGTACTTACTTTGGACTTTGGATTACTCTGTTAGGCCGGTCAAATGTGGGAAAGTCATCATTGCTCAATGCATTAACAAGGCAATGGGGTGTTGTACGGACGTCAGACAAGCCAGGCCTCACACAGGTGCTGCATGTGTTGTTACGACTAATACTAAAAATATATTTGGCATACATTCTAACATCTTATCATCTTTTCCAGAGTATCAATTTTTTTAATCTTGGACCAAAGCTATGTATGGTGGATTTGCCAGGGTATGGTTTTGCTTATGCTAAAGAAGAGGTGAAGGAAGCATGGGAGGAACTCGTGAGTATTCTAACAACCACTACAACTTTGTTCCTATTCACATATAATATGTCTATATTACTAATTTTCCTTAAGCCATTTTGGGTTTCTTGTAATTTGTTGATGACTAGTCGGACGTTCGGCCACTCCTAGATCTAGTTAAGATAACTGGCATGTCAATTTCTTGAAAAGCCAACTTAAAAAAAGAGGTGAAAGTGAAGTCATTTAAACTGGATTTATTTGGGAAACTAAAGGCTAATGATAATGGTGGTCAGTCACGTTTATCTGTAGAAGGAATGAGAATCTAGATCTGGCTGTCAATGGTGAATGGATCAGTAATCATAGCATGATATGACTTCTTGTCCTTCAAATTTATGTGAGGTATCTGATGGTTTAGAACAAGCTCAAGAAGCAAATTCGAATCACACACTCCTTGTTTTAAATTGTTAGTGCACAAATCCTTTAGTGCCCCTTTATTTGCAGTATTTGAAACCAATTTGGATAGAATAATATTTATAAAAAAGAATTGTGATGTTTGAGGTCCTCCCTTGCATAATTTTTGTTTATTTAGTCATTAGTTAATTTAGTTCTATGAAAAAATTGATAAAAAACATTTTAACATGGGAAACAAAGTTACAATGGATGCACATTATACGTTTTAGGGAGAATCAAAATAAACAAAGTTACAACGGATGCTCAATATGCCTCTTTTGCAAATTTGTAATTAAAAGATTTCAACCATAACGATTTAACTTTTGTTAGAGGTCTGGTCTGATATGCTGGTGGTTTCTCTTTGCGTTGTTTGATATGTGTTGTCAAGATGTTGGTTACACGCTGTTGCTTATAGCGGCCAATCATGCATCCTTTGTAGGTAAAAGAGTATGTCATGACACGTGTTGGTCTAAAGCGAGTATGCCTTCTTATAGACACAAAATGGGGTATGAAGCCAAGGGATCTTGAACTTATTGATCTGATGGAAAGGTAAATAAATTGTTTGCGTGAACTCTGCCTCTGTTAGTTTCGTTTTCTGTTCCAAAGTTGCTTTACTCTTTATATTTTGCCTTGGTATTAGTCATATGCTGTAAATTGTAGGAGTATTTAATATTAAACGTATAGTCTTCAATGCTAGACAGGCCAACTGCGAAAATAAGTACATTATGTATATTTAGATTGTGTACAATTGTTTTTAGTGATTTGATGAGCATCATTCTGAAAATATTTTTGCTTCTAGTTTCTTGTAAATTTCACCAATAATAACGTTGATTACCCTTCTCCATCTTAAATGTGCAGGTATGAGACAAAGTACCAAATTGTTTTAACAAAAACTGATTTGGTTTTTCCAATTGATGTGGCACGACGAGCAATGCAAATCGAAGAGGTAAGTCTTGTAGACGTGTATTTATATAGAAATCACATCCATATAAACTTTTCTGACTGGAGCAACATCTGTGATCTTACAGAACCTCAAAGCAAAGAAATCTGCAGTTCAACCCTTGGTATCGACATCGATAATCAATCTCTTTACTGGTCGTTTTATCTATAATATGAATCATAATTACAATAATATTGTCTAACTACAGATGATGGTAAGCTCGAAAACAGGGGCTGGTATCCGAAGCTTAAGGACAGTACTAGCTAATGTTGCCCGGTTTGTGCCACGATAGAAGGCGCTTTTTGAAAGGTATTTGCTCATGCTGGATTTAGACTTAGTTCCCCCATCTATTTGTGGGTCGAGTTAACAGTTTTTAAAAAAAAATATGAGATGCTATAACACTTTTATAGTCATAGAAGATGGCAAGTCTTGTATTCGACGAAGTTGTGGTTTGGAGGTGCGTGAAGATTTAAAAACAAAGAGGATGAATGCATTGATTCACAATTCCAGCTTAATCTTTCATCACTATGTGATTTTTGTTATGAGTGCATCATGTGAGTTGAATTTTTCATCATCAAAGTCGCTGTGTGGTTGGTACGGTTAGGTTTTTTCTTATTTTTCTTTTTAAATTCGCCACTTAATTATTTGAGCTATAAAAAAAATCTTATTATTCTCTTGTAGACCATAAATTTTAATCTTGGAGTCCGAATATTCCTTCTAAAATGTTGATTTTTATTTCTAAATTTTGCTGAGTTTATGTGTGGAAATCACATAATATGCATTCGATAATAACATAAATATATGCTATTATAACTTATAAGCAATTATATCATTAAGAACTATTTTAGTTGCATAGTGCTATTGTTGAAATAAAATTTGAAATATGTTTACAATAGAGAAATTCGGTAATTTTAGGATATTTCTGAAACAAAATTTAAAATACTCTTTAACTTGTCTTATGTATTTTCGTGTATTGCATATATCCACTAATTGAGAACGACTTGGTAATGAATGATATGGTCACTCCCCACATACACTTTCATTATAAAATACTAGCAATAGATAAAAAAATAAATAGAAATTTAAATGGATTAGGTATTTTTACAACAAAGTAAAAAGAAAATGCGGAAATGATTTTGACTAATTTCGCTTGCTGCCAAAGCAAAGTGGGAAGCCAAACTGAAAAAAAGAAACACTAATGCAATACCACTCATTTTACATCATGTCATTCTGCTTTGCTAAGGTTACAAGTCAATATAATTTCTTTATTAAAACGCGTTTACTATTCAAGAAGTGCTACTCCACTATTTTTCAATATTTTTATAATATTGAAGTAATTGAATCCAATTACAAAACTAATATTATCTCCACACATGGTCAAACTAAAAAAATCACTTATAACTACATAATTCAATTTGAACAATTTTTATAGTACTAATACCATTTTTTAAAAGTAAAAATGTTAAAAACGACATGAATTTTAATATGCAATTATAAAAGTAAGAGAGAGATCGAAAGAAAAAGTAATAGAAGCACAGATAGTGGAAAATGTGTTCTACTATATTAGAGAAAAAAAGTTTTTTAAAATAAAAAGGTTTTAATTATAAGGGACAGATAAAAATAGAATAGTTTTTATTTAAGTACGGAAGTGGTATAATTTATAATGAATGTTGTTGACATACAAATTAACTTTAATTTGAAAGTATGTAAATTAATTATGCTAAATGAGATGTTGGGCATATAAAATTCAAATTGAACAGTTTTTATACTTCCTCATATATTTCTGGGAAGCAAAATTGCTTCCCAGAAAGCACTTAATCAACCAATAATGTGATTATTCGTTTCACTTAAAATAATGCGGATAGCTTCGTTGATCATGTTTTGTGACAGCTACATAAAGTTTGAATTGATAAATCATTAGGTGTGGTGTGCTTGACATTTCGCACATTCTCTTGCAATGTTTAGTGGATGAGCTTTGACTTTTCATTCTTTATTCTTTATTTGTGATGTGGTGGTTATAACCTCTACATCATTAGTCATAAAATTGGACAATATGTAATTAATTAGACAATCACAATTGACATGGAACACACTACATTTTATCAAAAACAAGAAGACGAAAAAAAATTTAATTAAGAGGTTCAACTTCATTTTGGCACTTGAGCAATGTATAAATTTGCCCACCGTGCTTGAGCTAATAACACACGTACAACTAGTACTAATTAATTAAATTTACATTTTTATGTCTGCCTAAATTAATTAAATGGCTAAGCAGTATCATTTTCAAATATCTTGTAAACTTTACAAGATAGTTAAAGGCCTTGTTTGATACCTATTAGTTGGTCACACCAAGCCATATTGCCAACTTGGTATGCTATGACCGTCTCTATTCTTTTTCTTGTTCTCTTTTTTCATTCTCTGTAATCTTTCTCTTATGCAAGTCATACAAATTACAATCATTCTATGCAATCAAGTAAGGTTTTTTGCCTTTTTTTTCTATGAAATTATTTTGTGCGTGCTACATGGAATACATTCTCAAATATGATTAGAGGGAAAGATGGAGCAGGGTAAATAAATTGACCCAAAAAATGTATAATTAGATATATTTATAAATGCCTTAATTTGACTAGAAGCTGAAGCGGCTACGCTAATATCCTATAGTTAATGGGATATTTTACTATCTATGAGTGACACATTCTCTTACGAGACCTGGTTATAAAGATGACTTTGAGCATATCAAATGCTATGCACCAATGATGTTTCTGTATGTTGAAAATGTCATTGCTGTGATTAATTCTGTACAATACTTATTAAAAATATTGCTTTACTCACATCTTTTTACACGCATTTAATAAAATAGTAAAATAGATAATATCTAAAATGGATAGAGTGTTTTTAAAGATATAATCAATAGTCAGTAATCAATTCGTTTCAATTAATTATTCTCATTTTGGTAATACAGTAGATAAAATGAGATTAATTTAAAAAACTTTATTACTTAAATTTAAGCAAAAAAGTAGTCGGTAGAGGAGAGGGAATTCTTCTCCTCGAGGTTTGATCGAGTAAACTATTACAATAGAAGAGTTCAAATACAGTTGATCAAATTAGTATCTATCTAGAAACAGTCTATAGTCTATACTTTTCTGCCTTTTTTTATACTGAATTGATAAAGGTATCAATTCCGACATATAGGATTTGACTCTGTGTCCCTACAATTAGAAACTAAACATAAAGATCAAAATTAAATTTGATTTAATTTTTCTCCAAGATAAAATAACACATTAGTTAAAAACAATAATTAGGAGAAGATGATTATTGAAAATTAGATCACCTACCTACTACCACCAATCATATAATACTACTATTTCAATTCATATTCTTTTCTTCACCCATTCACAATCAACCACAATTTTCTCTCTCTAAAACCAGAAGAGAGGGAAAGAGAAAGAGGATTCGGAAATGTGTCCGCTCAGAATAATTTTGATCTTCCTCTCTGCAACCCTCGCCGGATTCTTCGTTCTCAGAAACTTCAACTCCTCGCCTGACCTTTCAAACGACGTCGTCGAAGAAGAATCCGACTCCTCTGATTCCACCCCTCTCTCTTCCAAGGTACACAACCTCTGTTTTCTCAATCCAATCTCCAAATTTCACTTTTTTCTCATTTAATTGCTAGAATGAACAAAATTGTCTTCTGAGGTAGGTGATTTGCACACTATTTGTACGCAATTACAAAGTAAAAAAAATGAAAATACCATGGAAATCAACCTCTGTTATGCTCATTATTGTTATTTTTCAAATGCAATGAGCTGATTTCATGCGCTATAATTAGGTTTGCACGGCGTTTGGGAAGGGATTTTGGACTTGCGTGGACATGGCAAGCGGCCGGTACCTGTGGAGGAATTTGGTTTCATCGAGATCTTCGACAACGGCCAAGCTTTCTGCTGATTAATTCAATTGGTAATGTTGTAATTGGCCACAGAGGTGATTCTGTTGTGGTCATTTCTTGTGACTGTGTGTCGATTCTCGATGATGAACCCTTCAAAATTTATACACGAGTAATTTTTTTATATAGAGAGCTCATATAACGTGCACCATGAATTGTACTACCACTGTGCTGATGGTATGAAATGATGATTATTTGTATAGTTTCAGTTTATACAATGCATATCCCTTTCTTATTCCTTCCCACTTATATTCATATACTCGGAAATATATTCGAAATGTAGAATACATTTTGTGGTATTTGCAAGTGAAGTTCTTTGTGTGTTACAAAGAAATTCTTTTTATGCTTATGTTAAAATATGACAATGGACTCTTACTGCCTTTTGTTTTATGTTCCTTGTTTGAATTTACTATCTTGTTGAGTAAAACCTTCTCTTGTTAAGGAAAGTGGCGATTCTCTCTCAAACACATACTAATACACAAACACACTTGTTATCCATACCCAAGCATTTGAGATTAATGGTGAATCCACTGAGTCAGAGCTAACGTATTTATGTGCTCTAATTCGTAAGTATATATGTTTAGAAGTAGAAGGTATGTGCAGTTTGAAGTAATTGTTAATTGTTATCCATTAGGAGTTTGAAAGTGAGAAATAATGCTGTAATTGAGGATACACTTCTTGCCAATCAATAGATTGTAAAGTTGATTCAATCTTTTACCTTGAATCAACCTATAATCTTGCAGTGGTGTGTCTTGTTCAGCCCTTTGAGCAGACTGCATATAATAGGTAGCAACAATATATTCGGTCGTCCGCCACATGAAACTGTGGTTCTAAGGATGTTTTGCAATTCAGGTGTCATTGATATGAAGAGGTTTCTAATCAGCGGCAAATAAGTACCATATAATTTTTGAATTGATCGGTACAAAACACTCTTATGAAGAAGTAACTGTGTCATGGTGGGGATTATCTGAGAACCTTAAGCATTCATCTATTTGCTGATTTTTGGTTCTGGACTCTCTCTCTCTCTCTCTGTTTTGTATATTACTCTTAATATTTTCTAGTTGTGTTTTTATGGCTGAATTTTTTGCTATAGTACTTATAAAGTTCCAATTGTTTCATTTTAAATACGATATCCTATATAACTATTTCAACTAAAGTTGAATGCTACGGTAGTCTCTGTATGTAGCATGGATGTGTGGCTAAAGTGGGCGTGGGTCTACATAGTCATCATATCAATTTGTTGAATCAGTTCAGTGTTCGTGGTCCGTTAATAATATTGGAGGCATTTAATTTTGTAATAATTTGGAACGAGATAACATTAGTGCAACATTTCTAAGGTTTGTGAATTAGTTGACAACTAGTCCATGGTTTATCTTTTCGATTTGAAATTATTATTCCTTGATCATCGCATGGCTTAGTATTCGATTCTAAATTATTATTGGTTAATTGAATTGAATGGGGAGATACACAATAAAGATGGAAAATTATATACACACTATACATAGAATTTAATTTATCAAAACTCATCTGGAGGTCCTTCTACTAATATATTTTGTTAGATTAGAATATTTTATAATTTTTTGGTTATTTAGGTTCTTGTACTAATGCATTTTATTTCATTAGGTTCTTTTAATTTTTTTTGTTTTATTAGATCCTTATATAAATGCATTTATATTTTAAAAATATATATATTTTTTAATTTAGTTGGATCTTTAGTTGGATATTTTCTATGTTAATTAATTTTTTTTAGTCATATATATATTTTAAATTAAATCAACTGCAATTTCGATTAAAAAATCATTGAAAAAAATAAAATATTTAATGATATTGAGCATTATCAATTTGTAAATTTATCAATTTTCTAATGATTTTTGAATTGGTATTGCAATTCAAATAAATAAGAAAAAGTAAATTTTAGTTAAATTTTGAAGTCTATTAAATAAGGATAGAATCAAAGAATCTCTTAAATCAAAATGTATTAGTATAGTGAGGAATGATATGCTACATACCTTCTTTGAACACCACTCTCGTTTGAAACATGTATAACGTTGTTCGTTTCGTTTTATCTATTTAGTTTAGTTCTAATAAATCGAAACGAACAACCATATACGTGTTTCAAACGGGAGTGGTGCTCACATAAGGTATGTAGCATATCATTTCCCATAGTATTAGAACCTCATGAAATCAAACAAATTACAAAAAATCTAATGAATAAAATGCATTAGTAAAAAAATTTAATAAACCAAAAATTCGTATAAGAACTTAATGTGGTCTGCCAATTTAGTTATTTCTACTACTCTATTTTGACAACCTCTCCAAAAAAAGCCCGATTCAAAATTCAAATTCAATAATCGAAAAAAACGGAAAAGAAAATACAGATAAATACTGTATATTGGCAACGGTCATATTTTTTTACGATAGAAATGAGGGTATCGATCGGATGAGTTGGACAGTAAGGCATGGGGCGACGAAGAAAGGCAAAAGAGCCCCAAAACCCTGCGGCGGATCAAATCGGCAAAAATGGTGAAGAAGAAGAAGAAGATGATGATAAGGGATCGGGCTTCTTCGCCTGCTACTTGCTCACTTCTCTCTGTCCCCGCTTCAAAGGCCAAACATACATCGGGTAGGATTCCGATTCCGATTCCGATTCCGATTCCGCCCAATTCAATCTATCCATTATCTAAGCTTCAAACATAATTTTGTCGATTTAATTCTGATTCTGCAGATATACTGTCAATCCACGACGGAGAATACGTCAGCATAACGGCGAAATAGGGAGCGGCGCCTGCCGCACCAAGAGGAAGCGCCCCTGGGAAATGGTGCTCTGCATCTACGGCTTCCCTACTAATATCGCGGCTCTTCAGGTTCTTCTTCTTCTTCTTCTTCTTCTTTATCTTTGGACATTTTGTTTCTGAAATTAAAAGCTCAGTTTGGGGGTTTGGTTATAAGCTTTCCAAATTGGTTAATTTCGTTGTTTCCATATTCAAATCGCGAGGGATTTTGTTTCAAACAACAGTGATAGTGATATTTCTTGATGCATAACCGATTATTTTGTAATCCAGATCGTCTTCTTGGTGCCTGACTGATTAATTTATTTGTTGTTTATGATAAAGCTAATTTATTTGCCTGAATGATCATTTGTTTATGATAAAGCTAATCCATATACATGTCTGCTTATCTGCTACAAGCATTTGAAGTAACAACACTACTAAATGAATTTGAATTGATGAAAATTTGTTTGTGGTAGTTCGAGTGGGCGTGGCAACACCCGTTAGAATCTCTAGCGGTCAGGAAGGCGGCTGCAGGTTTCAAATCGATATCTGGACTTGCAAACAAGATTAAACTGGCATATACAATGCTAACCCTTCCTCCCTGGCAAAGGTGTGAATTCTGTTGCTTGTAAATGGCAAATTCTAATGCTAAACTTGAGAGTGTTCTTTATTTTTGTTTGTAATCCCTTCTATTCACAACTTTCTATGGTTTATTTCACTTTGTCAGTTTGGACCTCACGGTGAACCTGTTCTCAACAAAATACCGACTGCATACCTCCGGCTGTCCAGCCTTGCCCGAACAGATGCGGACCCAAGTCAGTTCCATGGACGAGTTGCCATGTTACAATGAAAATGTGTGTATGAATGATGAATGGGGTGATTTTGAAAGTGAGTGCATTTTGCATGAACTGAAAGATAAAGAACCAACCGGAGCAATGAGGGAACAACAAGTTCACATTTCTCCTAGCTATAATGTTTCTGAAGAAAACTTCAACCAGCAGATAAATCATGCTAGTCCTGAATCAACTGGAGCAATGAGGGAACAACGAGTTCACTATTCTCCTAAATATCATGTTTCTGAAGAAAACTTCAACCATCAGGTAAATCATGCTAGTCCTAAATCAAGTGGATGTCAGGCAAGAACATGGGCGGGATCTCAATCCAATTCGTCCCCTGCCAGAACATTGTGTTCGCCTTGTAGCTCCTTGTTTGCGGAAGAGAAACAGAGTCCCGGGCTAGGCAAGCCAACTACAGTATCAGATGAGCCACAAACTGACAAATATCGAGTGTTGATCAGTACTGACATCAGTGGCCACAACGTGGAGGTCATTGATCTTTTCACGCCTTCACCTTGTTACATGGAAAAGTCAGGAGGCAAGAAGAGGAGAAGGCGGCCGAATCTGGGCCCTGAGGTGATTGACTTGACCAATTCTCCCATCTTTGTATAATTAGTGATGATGTAAATCCATAGCCATAATGTATTATTCATCAAGGTTGTATTTCAATAAGCATGATTTGTTGTTGAAAACTTGAAATGACTTATGATTAAAATGAATATCACAGTTCGTATATTGCTCTTACCGTTCAAAATTAGATTGCTAATTGTTTCAACAATTCCTTTTAGTTTAGTCCAATAGCATATAAGATGTGACCAACCTAACTACTTTTTTGGTGAATTAATAATGGTTTTTAACAAAACTACTTTAAAATTCGATCTCATAAATAAAACTACAGTTAGCAACAAAATTTCAAGTTATGCACAGGATCATGATTTATGTGTTAAACAAAAAAAATCATTCCAATACTCAATAGTTACCTGAATGCTACATTCGAATCAAAAAACTGAAGTAGGAGAATGGTAAGAAAACTTGCCAGTTGGAGAAGATCAAGGCAGTTGTTCTTGCAGCAGCAACAGCTGCTGCTGTAAGTGATCTTGATTTGGCTGCTGCTCCGAATGTTGCTCCTGCGATGATGATGATGATGATGATGATGGCAGTAGGAGCTCGTCCTGTTTCCGGTTGGGCTCCGGTTGAGGCTGTGGTTCGCCTTGCCAATCCCAAACAATGTCTTGCAGGCCAGGTCTAATAGACTCGTCAAACATCTTCTGATACTCCAGCGAATCTCCACTGGTTTTCTTGATCTCAACCATATGAAAGGCCGGTGTGAGCATGAATATCTCTGCATCAATCGACAAATACCCCTTTCTACCTTCTTCGGTTCCTTCAAACTTGAACAACCCCGCATCCTTTTTACTTATCTTGAGCTTCATGCGCTTGGCGAGTTCTTCCAGCTTCGATATGATGACAGAGGCGGGCTGCAGTGAAATGAATCTAGCTTCTTTCTTTACAGAAGGCTCCTCAAACAGTCTGGATAGATCGAATCCAGCTGAGAGGGATATGATATCGAAAGCATTAAGGTTCGCGAGTCTGTTGTCTGGTGATGTACTGTCGTGCTGGCTCGTGGATGTGCTGCTTTCAGCATCGTTTCCCTCTAAGTTAAAGCTCAACCCCATCTTGAACCAAGTGCTTTCCTTGATCTTCGCAATTGAAGCCCGAGTCATTGGATTCGGATCCAATATTCTTAAAAGCAGCCTTCGCGCTTCGGGAGAGATCCATTTAGGGCATTTGAAGTCGGCCTTCCCGATCTTTCTGTACAGCTCCATCAAATTTGAGCTATGAAATGGAAGATATCCAGACAGCAAAACAAAAAGAATCACACCACAAGACCAGATATCGGATCTGGCGCCATCATAGCCCTTCCTGCTGATCACTTCAGGGGCGACGTAGGCAGGGGTCCCACACGTCGTGTGGAGAAGACTGTCTTGGCGCCTTGATTCTGCTAGCGCACTCAAGCCAAAATCGGAGATCTTCAGATTCTCATTCTCGTCCAACAATATGTTTTCAGGCTTCAAATCCCGGTGGTAGACGCCCCTGCTATGGCAGAAGTCGACTGCATTTATCAACTGATGGAAATATTTCCTTGCTAGATCTTCCTTTAGCCTCCCTTTCGCGACTTTGTTGAATAGCTCGCCTCCTTTAGCGTATTCCATCACGAAGTAGATCTTTGTCTTGGTAGCCATGACCTCGTAAAGATGAATAATGTAAGGATGCCGGACCATTCTCATAATCGATATCTCCCTCTTGATTTGATTTATGATCCCCACCTTTGTAATCTTTTCCTTGTCAATAACTTTAATGGCCACACTCTGTCCCGTTTGTAGACTCCTTGCGTAATAAACTTTTCCAAAAGTGCCTTGCCCTAATAACCTTCCTAACTCATATCTATGCATCAACACATTACTCTTACTATCCATACTGAGAAACTACAGAAAAAAAACTATAGCAAACTATTCCTTATTCGCCTTTGAAGAGTTAAATTATGAAGGCCGTGGAACGTGATGAAGGGCTCAACCATCTTCACCCAAGATTCCAATCAAAGAAGCGGGGAGTTTAGGAGTTGACAATAATTTTGAATAAAAAGCATGTGCGCTGTACACTCTATCTTCTTCACTCTCGTCCACGTGAACGAACAGCAACTCATATAAGGCCAAGTCTTTGTAATCCTTAGAATTATGAGTCCAGTTCTGCAAGAACATTTTTCAGCATACCCCGACTCCTCTCTTTCAGAAGACCAGTAAGGGAGAAACTGAAAAGTTCGGTGATAACTTAATCAACATTGACGTGTTGTTAGAAGAGGAATTTCACAGAATCAGTTAAGCATAGACAGGAAAAACATGAAATTGGATAACATTATGAAGATTTAAAGTATGCAAGAGGTGGAAAAAGATTGATTGTATTGATAATAAAAGCACAGATCATGATCAAGAAATCATTTATACTACTTAGATAACATCAAAAGCATATCTAGAGTGACTCTTCTTGAAGACCAACCCAATCTAAATTATGTGAAGAAGCTATACTGTTATCATTTAAAAAGTTAACAACATCAAAGTGCCTTACATATTTAGATGCTAATCTGAAAATGGTAAACTCGATTCTGAAATGGAAGAAATACTATGCAATGATTTTCAGTCATTATACCTTCAAACAATCGAATGAATGTATGAATTGAAGAAAGCCCTCAAACTAGTGTTTTTCCTGGTTTTTAATCTTCATATTCAATTTCTAACTCCACATTTTCCTCCCACCCAATTTCTTATTCAGAAATGAATTTGGGTCTAATCACCACTAACAAGAAATACCTAAATCATCATGGTATTAAAGAATTAAAAAGAAACAAACAAAGCTGATATGGTTTCCTGTTTAAAGTATCAAGAAAAAGGCAAGATTTTTTTCATTATTGAGTATGAACAACGAATGCCGACCAAAAACATGAAAAGAAAGTGAAAATGAAAATACAGAATTCACTCAAAAATAAGACAAAATTACAAACCATTTAACAGAAAATATCAGAAAACACCCAAAAGAAGAGGCAGATATTGGGACTATTGAGAAAAGAAAAAAAAACAGAGGCGCCATTGGCAAGCTAAAATCATTCATTCGATCGCATCCATAGATTGGCAAGGAATCAAGAAGAATCAATAATTGGTTACCTTGATTTGTGTTTTCCCCGCGCAGAGAGAGAGAGAGAAAGAGAGAGGTCGTGATGTTGGTGTAAAGCTACGCTGTGAGTTGTGATTGCAATTAAAAGAGGATCGAATCTGAGTTCGGTATTGTGTCCCCAGAACTGTGGATGCCACCAATTAAACAATCTCTTGTCCAAATTAAGACATCTTCACCATTATTTCTAAAATTGAAAATGTTTTATACAATGAAAGCTTGTCTTTTTATACTCCTATCTGGTCAATTAAACCAAAACATAATTTGATTTATTGAATTCGTATTTTAATTAGATTTCATAAATTCATTGATATTTTAACTTGTCAATGATTTGCAAATTAAAATACAGGAAATTAAATATTATTACAAAGATTCATTATCCATCATGCTGAAGAATATGTGACCAAATTAGGCGAATTTGAGTTCGAGGAAGATCTTGACTAATATGATTGCATTTCCACGGTAGATTTTGAAGCTAACAAAACGACAAAATAGTATATACATGTAGTACTATTCTATTTCTACCGAAATATTTAGACAAAAAATAGGTAGCTCTAAATTTTCATAGTTAGCAATATCAGATCATTTTTTCCCCACAGGTATCATTTTATAAATAATACTCCTACGAAATCATTAATCGCTTTTTTTTCATTAATAATACTCCTATGAAATCATTGTCGTTTTTATAAAAAAATGGTACTTTTGAAAGGTGTCAGAGTATATAGATGCCACATACGTAGATACCGTTCAAAGAAATCTGGGTCTTTGTGTAACGCCCTACTTTTTGAACCATGATTTTCGAACCCTAAAGTACTTGCTTTTAATGTTTTTAATGTTGTGAAGTCCGTGAATTAATTGTCGAGTGGAATTGTAATTGAATACTATTCGTGACCTAATTTTGAGTTGGAATTTTTGACTGAGTCAACTTTGTTGAATATGTAACGTGGTTGCTTTGAATAATTGATGTGGAGTGAATTTAATTATTTTTGAATAATTGATAATTTGTTATGAGAGCTAGAAATTTGTCAAATTGTGTTGGTTAAGAAATCGATGTGTGCGATGAGTATCGTTAATGGGAAAATAGAAATTTCGTTTACAAGTATTTGGAATTAAATCCAATAATTGGGCCTACTATATCTAGCCCAATTGTTCAAATTAAATGAAGTCATCTGTGAAGCCCAAAACCAATTCTTCCTAATTCTATTTTGCTGCCCAATTTTACTTCAAATCTTTTCACCTCCCAACATCACACGGTTTCACCAACATCCCCGAAAAATCTCCAACCAAAATATGTTAACTCCGTATATTTGCTTCAACTGCACAATGCAGTTTCCTCATTCCTCCAAAAAAAAGAAAAAAAAAGAGGCACACTGTAAATTCAACATCCATTCTACCGTATTTTCTTCTCTTCCACAAAAGAGGAGAACCGAGCGAGAGCCCTCAATTCCTCTTGTTTGCTAGCAGCTTTTCTTCGTTTAAAAGGTATACACCCCTCCCATTCAAATCCGATTTTATACTGCATATATCACCGTATACCACAATCTGTAATCAATCCACTAATCGAATGAATGGAAGCAAACTGAATTAAAGAATCAAACTTTAATTCAGGAAATCAAACTAAGACGTATCTGCGGGGTTAGTCGGGGTTGCTTCGGGGGATGAAAAACGGATCTGCCGATATGGACGGTGCGAACACCACAGCGGCGGTGACCGGTCGATTTGGTGCAGGTAACGGAGCTTTAATATCTGTAACTTTTGGGTGTCCCTTTTTTGAGAAATACAGATGTTGAATTCACAGTGTGCCTCTTTTTTTTGGAGGAATGAGGAAACTGCATTGTGCAGTTGAAGCATATACGGAGTTAACATATTTTGGTTGGAGATTTTTCAGTGACGCGGGGATGTTGGTGAAATCGTGTGATGTTGGGAGGTGAAAATATTTGAAGTAAAATTGGGCTGCAAAATAGAATTAGGAAGAATTGATTTTGGGCTTCATAGATGACTTCATTTAATTTGAACAATTGGGCTAGATATAGTAGGCCCAATTATTGGATTTAATTCCAAATATTTGTAAACGTAATTTCTATTTTCCCATTAACGATACTCATCGCACACATCGATTTCTTAACCAACACAATTTGACAAATTGTTAGCTCTCATAACAAATTATCAATTATTCAAAAATAATTAAATTCACCGCACATTAATTATTCAAAGCAGACACGTCACATATTTAACAAAGTTGACCCAGTCAAAAATTTCAACTCAAAATTAGGTCACGAATAGTATCCAACAATAATTCCACTTGACAATTAAACCACGGACTTCGCAATATTAAAAGCATTAAAAGCAAGTACTTTAGGGTTTGAAAATTAGGGTTCAAAAAGTGGGGCGTTACACCTGCTCAATTGTCATACACATGTACACATTGGTGTCACCGTCACCCATCCTAGTTAGCACCTGACTTGGGCTGGGCCACTGTAACATAGGCCCAAACTTATTGGGGTTTTCCGCTGGGCTTTGGGACACAATTTACCTCGAATTTCACTTAAAGTCTCAATCAGGTTGCGTAAATCACTGAAAGAGAAACCTTCTCATAAATCAAACCACACGTACATAATATAACAATTAACTAGCATAACTATAATACAAATTGTTGCTCTTCTTGAGCTTCCGGCTTCACTATATATATATATAATTCAAATCCCTTATTATTATAATTATAAGTATGATATAATTGAGTTGGTAATTAAATCTGATCAGTTGATTTTCCTGCAGTTGGTTCTGATCTGACCGTCGGTTCCTGTAAGGGGGCTGAGGCCCCCCATCTTGATCATGGCCGTGGCGAAATCGGCGAAGAATGCCGGCGGATTATTGGTGTAGGCGGTGACGTGAGCGTCGGTGGAAGCACTGCCGCTGAAGAGCTCCTGGTCGGAGTGCAGTAGGCCTCTGTTGGTCTGCAGATTCTTGAAGTAGGCAGTGTCGAACGAGACAGGGCTGGTGGAGTCCAGGGGGGAGAGAGTGTCGTCGCTGCCGTTTAAGGGGCAGTTGGATTTGAGGGACGTGGCGAATGAGGCGTAGATGTTGCTCTCGTTGTAGATGCGCCGTCGGAACACCGAGCATCTTGCTTTCCCTATTGTGTGAGCGCCTGTTGCATTTGCATACATACTTATATTTCTCAACTTTTTTATTTCTTCACTCTAATACCAATTAGTGATACAAGAGCGCCTCATTAGTGCTTAAGTTGATATATCTTAACATGCGAATGTTTCAATATTTTATAACTAGTAAAAAAATGTCCAGAAAAAAAATCAATATTGTTAGTTACTTAAGGACGTTAATATATGTTTTTAAATATACTACCTATGATTTTTAAAAAAAGTCTTCAATCTTGGTGTCCCAGAAAAGCACAGGATTAAGGGTTAGTGGGAAATTGTGTATTCAATTGAAGGATGTTTTCTTTAATTATTTTTTCATATTTTCTGCGTCTCAACTTTTGTATCTTTATTAAGATAGTTTGTTGTTACCTGAAAGGGCAACCAGTTCTTTGGGTGAGAAGCCTTTGTTGGAGAAGGCGGAGATGAGGTCGGCGACATCCAAGGATGGCGACGGGATTTCTGAGTTAGCAGCGTCGTAACTGGCGGTGGTGGAATCCCTCCGCCCTAGCTCAACAGCCCAAGAAGGTCCGCTCAACTGCAAAATACATACATATATATAGAGAGAGTTAGTTATTCTGTACAACAAAAGTTATAGTACTAGATAGATAGATAGATAGATAGATACCGCGACAACAGAATCGCGGGCAGCAAGGGCCAAAATATCGGCACAAGAAACGAGTTGAGGGCAGATGGCTTCGAGCTGGGACTTGATGGAGTCGATCACCTCAAAACCCCTCAGCGAGTTGTTATTGGGGCCTGCCGTTTTCTCTCCGGTGAAACTCTCTTTGTCATCTAGAAGAACCGATGCATCGCATCCCTGTTGGTTTATTCATTGTAACATACAATATATATATATATATATATGTAGTTAGTTAAAAATTATCTTTGCAATTACTACTATGATATATATATGCATGAGAGAGAGGGAGAGAGAGCGTGCATTGACGAAGCAGTCGTGGAAATGGAGGCGGAGCAAGGAAGCTCCGATGCCGCGGTCCTTGAGAATGGCTTTGTAGACAGCAGCTTTGATGGTGGTGAGAGCTTTGGGGCAAGATGTGGCGTAGGGATTGTGTGAGGATAGTTGGGCTCTACTTATCAATATCTGCTGCTGCAAAACTAACATCATCACTATCATTACTGACCAACGCTTCATTGCCATGCTTGATTCTTCAACTAGTATATAAATTGATGGATATTTTGTGGTGCTGAATGTTACTCCAACATGGACTATATATATATAGTAGTTGCGGCCATCCCATTTCACTGCATGAGCCATTAATTTCATTAATTAGTTTGGGATTACTAATTCCCTATTGAATTTATAATTCATAGTACAACTGACTATCATTTAAATTCTTCCATTTTTTCCCCATTAATGACTTTGACTTTTAAATACTAGGTTATTATCCCACAAATTACTAAACAATGGTTTATAATTTAATCACCATATAGACACGCTTAAGCCTTAAGCAGTTGTTAAGCAACTCCAAGATAGGTTTATTTTGTGGCAGAATGTGGAATTACATCAAAGGAGTTAAAGACATGTTCAGCTGTAGTATTTATTAGGAGTATTAGATATGATAAATAAACTGGAGCCAAAATTATGTATTACTCCCTCCGTACTCTTAATATTGTCCCACATTGACCCAGCACGTGTTTTAAGAAATGTAATGAAAATTGAGTTGAAAAGGTTAGTGTAATGTGAGTCCTACTTTTATATATTAGTTTTATAATAAAATGTGAGTAGAAATGAGTTAGTGGAATATGTGGTCAACTACCAAAACTGGTAAAAAGTTAAATGAGACAAATTTTGTGGGACGGACGAAAATGGAAAAAAGAGACAAACTTTCAGGGACGGAGGGAGTACTAATATTTATAGTAAGTTATTTATTAATACGTGAATTCATATTCTGATTTTTTATCCACTCTATTTCTAGGCGAAAGAATCATGGTATTCTTTTATATTTTTTAGAATTTGCACAAGTCCAAATTTCATTGGTCAATAGCTAAATTTGTATTCATAGTCCATAGATAATTAATTCTTAAATCTATTTCCTTTGTCCCGATTATGATTTTAAAGATGAATATAAGGATTTATGATTTTTATGGTAAGCTTGAAAAAATATGTTACATGCATCTATATCTCATTCAAAGTGATACATTTTTTTATTTTATGTAGTCACATTTTAATTGACATGTTTCCTCTTAAAATGAAAATATCACTCTCTCTATTTTAATCTCTATCCACTTAGGGATTGTTCGATTTGCACACTACAAAAAACTTATCTTTGAAGGATATAAAAATTGATACGCATTTACTAGCGTTTGAAAATATTTTAAAAAATTCATAATTTAGGATGCAAAAGAAAGCGTCCGTAAGTTGAGGGCAAATTATCTTAATCTTTTGCCCTTTAAGACGCTTTTATTTGTGTCCCCTAATTTTAGTCGGGATACCAACAATAAGCACATTTTATGAAGTGTTGGTGGTATAATTAAACACACAAATTAGCGTCCTTAATAGCATTAAAAAGTGTCGTTATTCATTCTTTTATTGTAGTGGCAAGATTATATCTCGGGATTAAATATCTATTGTGTTTAGTTCATGACATTAAATCTTACAATTTAATCTTAAATGGATAATTATGTTATAATTAGTGATAGTCACAACTAAAATAATACAATACGTACAACTCAATCAATAATGAATTATCTCATGATAATTGATTATGACAACAGAATAACGCCTTAATTCACAAAATAACATTTTTTAAAAACTGATCGGATAGAGTTAGGATGAGATGATTATTGGATCCTAGTTATGCGTATATTAAATACTTAACAAAAATTTTCTAATTCGAATATACTAATATAAATGAATACAGTAAATCTTAAAGATGCGTTATCAAGTTTGAAACTGCAAACCATCAAATGGTGGTGGTGGATGTCGTTTTCATATTTTGACTATACATTGATATACATCGTACTTTCTGCCTAAAATTTTATCATGTTATAAATTACATGATACATTCGTCTTTCACTTTAATTAGTTGGAGATCATTATATTATTATACACGAGATTTTATATATAATGACAATATTTCAATCCCTTGAGTAAATTAGCTACTGATTTAATATAGAAATACTAACTACAGGCATCAGCCATAAACACATTAACAGTAATATTCATTGTCATTGTAGTAGATTTGCAAGCATGCATGGTTACAAACAGTGAAAAATTAATACATTTAGTGAAAATTAAAAAAAAAACAGGAATATTGAATAGTAGGTGAGCCTGCATATTTCTGTTTGATGTACTATAGTTAATGCGTGGAAAACCTACTTTTATGAAAGATCCCAAATTGCATGGTTAGTAGTGGAGCCCAAAGCAATTCTTGAATAATCATGCTAAAAATAGTAGCGTTTGACTATTCAATGTGAACAAGATGTCCTCACGAATCTGGATATTATTGTTCTTTGTCTCTTTCTACTCTTTCTATATATTGTGAAATTCCCCCGACTCTGGACGCTTCTAATACGAGGTAGGACAATTTATATATTTCATCCGTCCCACAGAAATAGGCTAATTATGGATAAAACAAGTTTTAATGTGTAATTGGTAAAGGAAGGAAAAAGAAAAAAAAAGTAGTTGAAATAATGTTGTGGATGATAGGGATTCATAAATGATAAAGGAAAAGAAAGGAGAAAAATGTTTCCAATATGGACTATTTCTATGGGATGGGCGAAAAAGGAAATCCGGCCTATTTCTATAGGACGGAGGGGTTATTATATTACTCCCTATTGATTATATTGATTAACTTGGTTATGTAGAATTTATTTATCCACATAATTAATGTGTTAATCTTATCAATTTGGTTGCTACTTACGACAACCAAGCTTGATCAGGGTTCATTTAGATTTTCCTTCTCTCCAGTTAATCCTTTAAATATGAGATATATGGATTATTTAAGGAATAATTATTGAAAGTGTTTCGGTTAAATATGATCTTGTGCAAGGGAAATCAGTTCTAGTGCATGAACATGAAAAAAAGGAAAAACAATTCAAGTGTGCATCTTCTCTCTAATCTGGTGGAATTTTTTGTACTATTACTATTCTCGCAAGTTTGTGGGGGAGAGAAACTAGTAATAGGTTCTGATATTTATATTAATTTATAAAGACAAAGTCCAAAAAGTTCACATTGAAAAGAGGAGAGGATTCGAAGTTGGAGAGGAACTAATTACGTTGAAAATGGCGTTAATGGTATCCAGCAGCTCTATCTTGATAATAAAATAAATCACAAGTTTGTCAAACTCTCCCATGGATAGTGGAAGTGAATGCAAATATTAATCAGCTACCAATTGCCACTAAAACTTACAGTATATCAAATAAAATAGGGAAGCAGATACATTCATTCTTAGCAAGAGCAGAAATATTAATCACTTCTTTGCATTGCATTAAGCAATTTTTCTATCCAGTGTATCCAACTTATTTTACTGGTACAAACAACATCTATAAAATACAAAGAATTCCACTCAACATCATCATCCTGCTCACCGTGTTCTATGCTCTAACAATATGAGACAAAATTGGCAACCATTAGCAGCATTTTTGCATCAAACTTCGACTGGCAAACTATTAATGCTAATAAGTGACATTTTCAAATCAAAATACGAACTCCTCCTGCTCAGCTGATCCATTTGATGATCCCTTATCTTTCATAGCTCGTAGAGATTCTGCTGTCGAGTCGCTGATGTTCAGTAGATACTGTACTCTTGCTACTTTCTCAGGCGCCTGATTGCTTTTCAAGTACACGAGGAAGAGGTCTGCCAGTTCCTCAGGCACCTCCCATGAAACGGGGGTTGCAGGTACAGCCTTGTCGCAGGCTAACAAGTCGTTCAGAGAATTAACCTGCAATGAGACAGAAATTTAGTCGAGCAACACTCGTGTTGTGACTATTGTAAGACAGCAGAATGTAACTAAACTTGTGCCACTTACCACTCCTTGATTGTTTCTCTGTCGTAGCAGCGCTACTGCTTGAACAAGAGAATTAGATAATCTAGCCTGAGCAAGTTCATGAACAACTTGTCTGGCCTTCTTAGCATCGATGTTGAGATCCTTCGGGATTTTCTCATACACTTCCTCATCATCAAACTCTCCAGTACCAGATGAGAAGATAGCATCAATAGTCTTTTTGAAGAGATTCTCCCGTAAGCTTCCAGTGATCATGTTGTCCACATCAACTCCATTTTCTTTCAGTTCTCTGATTTCCTTTATGCTAAGCCTTCCCCGGCCAACAGCAGTTTCAAGAGCTGCTGATAGTTTTGTTGTGGTTATATTTTTTATGATCTTTTGTGCATACTGAGGTGGCAATCCGACATTCTTCTGCAACTCGTTAAGTTGCTCAATCCTATTTTTGGTCAATTGTCCATCGGCCAAAATAACCTCAGCTTCCTGCCTGAAAGCCTGTTCAGCTAAACCCCGATGAACATCAACAATCTCCTTGTCAGTCAAACCAAGTATCCCACCGAGTTGGTTTAACAAAACATACTCTGAATCATCCTTCTTCGTAGTGATTTGAGCTCCAAATGGAATCCTGGTAACTTCACCTGTTAGACAATACATTAAGTATGTTTTGTAAAGGTCGTTTCTATCCCTTTCAGGAAGGTCATCTCTAAGATTTATTTCCTTCTGACTAGCTTTCCCAGCAGTGTTCTCCTTGCTTGGTCGTGCTTTTCGGAGTGACTGCAATGATTCCCACTCCTCATCATCCTCTGTCTGTTGTTCCTCCTTCGTAGTTGGGTCTTCAGGTGGACTATCAGCAGACTCTGTCTGCTCCCCTTTAATATCCGCAACTAGTTCGGTTACAACCAAAGTATTGAAAGCTATCATCTTCTTTAGTTCTTTAGCAGACTCAGTGCGGCTACCAGCAGCCCTTGCCCGTTGAATGTAGTTGATGAAAATCCTGCGGACCTGAATGTAGCCAATTAAATAGACCACATCAGAGACATTCCACTATGTATGGTTAAGACTCAAGAAATCTTTTAGTTCGCAGCACCAAGGATCATGGACACTTACAGCTTTACCGGCAATAGACATTGCAACCTCCCTAGTCAAGCGCAAACCAAAGGCAGCTTTCCTGACAGCCTTCTTAGTCTCCGCATCATATCCATCTACACCAGAAGCAATTGCCTCCTTGACAAGCTGTAATATTCATGCAGCCGTCAAAAAAAGTAGGAAAATTATGACATCCAAGAATTGGCAACATACAATCGCATTGAACAATTACTTAGCGCCACAAAAAGTTGCAGGATATCATAATTTATTATTGAATCAAAATTTTGCAGATCCTAAGAAGAATTGAAGGAAATGAATAAAAGAAATCACCTTCTCAAATACACCACCGCAGATATCTGCATGAGCTGCTTCGACTGTTTGCTTTGGAATGCAGAACATAATCTGTATCTGCTCCAAAGTTTTTACATCATCATCACTGAGTTCACCTTTATCAGCTACCAGTTGCTGAAGTTTTCTCCGGTAAATTTCTACAGGTAAAGAAGATAAATTCTTTCAAAAACAAGTTGTTAATAAAACTTGTATACATTACTTTCACAAGTTATATTAATCAACAAAAAATTATGAGAAACTAAACTATAATGCCTTTTATTATTAAAACTCAATATAATTAAACCTTCATGTATCTCTATGGCCTTCTCTGGATTAAAGTTCAGCTCTTCACAAAGATTCTGAAGATAGGCAGCTTTACTATCCGCCTCCATCAGATCACCACTAGATACGGCATGCTGAAGACGTCTACGATAAACTTGGATTGTAACTTCTAAAGTTATTGACTCTGCTTCTCGTCTTCCTAAACCAAATATATTCTTCAATTGATTCAGTGCAGCAAGCTATAAAAAGAACAAAAAATATGAGGTCAATAGACAGGTAAAACAACAAATTTGAAAATGAGTATTGCATGTACAATGTTTATACCCAGAAAATTTGATAATCTAAAATCAACAGTATAATCATAACAGCAGGCAGCTGCTTACACAGCAATTATGGCTGTAAATACAGAACAGTGAACTTAGCAAGTTTCTCTTCCAAGTTCAGGTTTTATTGAACTTAATAAATGCACCACCATATCCTTCACCATGCATAAACAAATTCTACAATTTTATGAAATAATATGAGACAGTAACTAACATCAGAAAGTATGTTCAGTTCAAATATGAAATATAAGAACTCAAACCAAGTGACCCAAGTAGCCCAAGTATACGAGTCAGCCAATGGTTTGTTACTGCATCATATCTTCTTTCCATTCCAGCGAATAAGAGAAGGGAAATATGAGAAGTACACTGAGGGCCAGGAAAAGCCCGAAATTCCAACACTATAATGCATAATCCCGCATGAAGCTGTTGACAGCGAGCTCATCACCACCATAGCATCACAAGAATCCAGGCTATTCTCCCTCCAGCTATTATGATTATTCAGTTAACTTTCTCTCATATGCACCTGATTCTTTATCTTTCCATCCCATGTCTTTTTCCAACTTGGTAGCTTGATGTGTTGGGCAGACTACTTGGTAAGGCTATACCTATTTCCTTATAAGAGGTTTCACTTAGGGTAGGGATGGAGTGGAAACCTCTGCTCTTCAAGTTGCTGATTATACTCTATTTTTACTAATTACAGTGTGACTCATTTAAGACGGCTGATTAAAGATCTTAGACTTGTTTTGTGATAGGTCAGGGCTTAAAATAAACATGAATGGAAGTGTACTTTTGGGTAATAATTTAGGGGAGAGAGATATCAAAGAGGCAGCCGAAGAGATGAAATGAACAGGGTAGAAAAGAGCACGTTTGTCTTGCACGGGAAGACTAACTTTGGTTTCGGCAGTTATGAATAATTTAGCGTATCCTTATCCTATGTGTCCCTTTTCAGGATCCTAAAGGACATTCTTGAAAATCTAATTAAGGAACTTCTAGATGGACATTCTCATTCTCATCTTGTTGCACTGGAGACCATGACTTAAGGGGAAATTGTTAGTATGAGAAATATCAAATATGGCGAAAGTCTTTGAGGATCAAGTATAACAGCAAGAAAATAGATGTGATACTTATTTAGCTTTTTATATGGCTTTTAGGAGACTATGCACCTTTGCATCTTCCATGCGACCCCCTGATAAAGCATCTGACACATATGCTTTGTATAGAAGCTTCAAGTCATCCATTTTCCGGTCACCATCATACTCCCCACCTGAACGAAATAAACATAAGCTAAAGTTCAACACTTCTGATAGGAAAAAGACTATGTCACTATCATATTGAACTAAAGGGTTCTCATTTAAGCATATCAAGTGATGGATAACAGAAAAGCATAAAACAATGGCATTAGAGAGGGGATGTGAAAAATTGCTTAGACAAACCTATTAAAGATATGGCACCAACCCCACGAGCAAAGCGACTGGCATCAGGATTGTTCTTAAGTGAGATCAACTTATTATTAAAAGCTAGTATTTTATCAAGCTCCTCAATCACAGGTTTCCTGTCAAATACATACACTCAGTTAGCAAAACATGTTTTGAAATTTTGTGTGCAGTGACCAACCATCAAAGTTATTTATTTTCATACAAGGCTAACATAATAACTATGAATATAATAATAAGACTGCTGCCATCACCACTAAGGATTTAGAGTAAATAAAACTGTTAACCAACCTAACCCACTAGAAGAAAATTTGCATCACCAATAATATTCAGATTTGTAGAGTTCAAATTTCAAAGTATATAAGATTGTTCATACACAGCTTTAGTTCTGGACTTCAAGATGCTGACAGCTGCTGAAATACTTTTCTCCGCAAGTTTTCTTGTATGCTCCCTAAACAAGTCTTCAGCAAGCTAGAAAACAGAAGAAAGCACTAATAGTGAAACAACAAATATATACAGTACATAAATCATGACATGTAAAATATCGAATCATTTGTATATCACTGTTTGGCACTCAATCTTTTACATCTATAATAAAGAATCAAAGATGTGATCAAAGATATGGAGAATGACATCATAGAAGAAAAAACCTGATCAGATAATCGATAAAGGAGTTGCGCTTCCCTAAGGCTTATCAGCTGGCTCTCATCAACATCTAGAAAACAATTCAAGCCATCATTTGGTGCAATTTCATCAGCTTAGTACTTATTTTTACGTATGTAACACAGCCAACAAAAAAGGAGACCGAAGTGGAACCATATAAAGGTGTAAGAGGTCATGGCAAGAAAAAATAAACTACACGGTGAATAGAATACAATAATAACAAATGCATAGACTACCCAGTTGAATAGGATCTACATAGAATGCCTTAATTATCAGAAAATCTTCAGGGTGTGTAAACAGAAGTATCCCACAATGTAGTACTCCCTCCGCTCCATAGTAATTGAGTCATTTCATTTTCTACCCTCGTTTTGGAAAAATGATAAATCAAGAGCATACAGGTGGCAGGGTGGTAATCAAAGAAAGGCTTTTAGGCAGAATATAGAAAAAACTAATAAAAGTTTTTACTTATTGACATTTTCCGAGATCTGCAAACCAGATTTAACAGTGTGCTACCTTGGGAAATTGGTGCAAGCTTGAAAGCATACAATCTTTGGGCATTGTCACGGACAGCAACCTCTACCTGATAAGGTTATAGTATGTAAAACACGAGTAACAAGTTTTAAATAACTGTGGTCAAGCTGATATAAAACTGACATGACATGACATGACAAGTGACAAGTCACTGTGTAGGCAATTGGCACAAAAAAAATAATGAAAATAGATGCTACCTGAGAATCAGTGACCTTGAACACACGTTTCCAAGGTAACAAGAAACCAGATGCTTCTCCAAACACAAGATTTGAGACATAAACCAGCTTCTGAAATGCCTGCACTAGAAACATTTAAATGGTCAACCTCTACCCTTGCTAATTCAAAGAATCATTACAAATGTTATATTCAAGAGACTAAACAACACCATACCCGGCGTTGTTCCATATCATCATCACGATCCCCAGTTTCAAGTCTTTGCCTGAAAATCCGCCTACCAATCTAAAGAACAGTGAATTAACACCTCAAAACAACTAAATCTCCATTTCCAATTAAGAAGCATCAATTGAACTGAGTTGGTAAATTCAAGCTTGGCAAATATATTCAGCTTATGAGTTTGTCAAGTTATTCAAGCCTAAACTTTGGCAAATTATACTCAAATTAGATATTCATCCTATTATCCTATATTCAAAACATTTGTGTTGTTCTTCAAAACATACATATTTACCAAAAATTCATCACTTCATCATAAATAACTTTCTTATATACTCCCTCCGTCCCATTAAATATGAAACATTTGCTTTTAGGCACGGGGTTTTATGTAGTGTTGTTTTGTGAGTTAATGAAGAGAAAATAAAGTAAAAGAGATGAAAAAGTAGAGAAGATATTGTTTCCATATAAGGAAACGTTTCATTTCTAATGGGAAAACCCAAAAAGGAAAACGTTTCATTTTTAATGAGACGGAGAAAGTAGTAATATTCTCATTAAAAAATTACAAAAATACATAAAATAATATCAGATGATTCAGATTATATTTATATTTTGAGCTAGCTCGTGAGTAATAATGAGCTTGTTGGTGAGCTAACAAGCCAAGGAATGTCAAGCCACACTTGACTTGTTTATGTTAACAAACCTCTTATACAAGATCAAACAATGCTTTAAACTGAAGCTTTATAAGTAGCTCGGATCATTCACAGCCATAATTAAGCATAGAGCGTTCTAAATAGCACTAGATAAAACACTACCTCCATATGCATGGCTGCCGCATCCGGGTCATCAATGCCCAACGAGTTTTTGTAGTTAATAATGGTCTCAACTTCGTCACCTTTGAGATCTTCATTTCCAGGAGGAAGGACAGAAGATACAAATCTACAAAGCAAAAAATTGATCAATAAGATTTTATGCGGGTACTGAGTCTACTGACAGACTGCTCTGCGTGCATCATAATGAGCAAATACTATTGCTTACCGGCAATAAATATCACAAAGCTCCGCATTGAAAGACTCATTCTGTTTGCTAACACCATATCTGGAATATTTCAGAAGTATAAATAATTAGAACAGAAGTAAGATCTGAAATAATATAATAAATCTCAGAAGCCAAAGTGAGCAAGGAGGCAAGGATGAAAAGAAAGAGAGAACAGACACAAACCACGTTTCATATCAATTAGTTTCCCTACTCTTATGCAAGACTATGTTGAAAACGTTACATGTGAGCATGCTTGATTGTATATCACTTCCAACCTCAAACTCAGTACTACATCCAGTATCCATATGATTATTAGGAATAAATAGCCTTCAATAAGTATTTTGTAAGCAAGCTGCAACGACAATGTACCCCAATATCTAGTGACAGCTACTGGACATAATAACATTGCTCCTAGGTACAATTTTCATTGACAATATATCCGAATAGATTTCACGAGCTACACAACCAATTACGACATGAAATATCTCTACCAAAATTTGTAACCCGTTGTAACAAAAATTAGCATCATTAAGCACATAGAATCAGAAAATCAACCATTTTAAAAACCTAACAGAAAAAAGCGCAAACAGAAATTCAATTACTTTTTCGCAATGGCTTCAACATCTTCCTTCTTAACAGCTCCAGGACCACCACATTCCACCACATAATTATGCAAGCTAGAGGCCGCAACCTCCGGCACACACGAATTCAACGCATAGGCCGCCCCAGCGCCGGCAGCACCAACCGCCACGGCACCACCGATGGCGGCATTACGGGAGCCACCGAACCTCGAGCCGAGACCGTATCCAGCAGCAGCCGCGGCAGCAACGATCAGCACGGAGCTGGCAATTCGGACGGGAGGAGGCAGCGCGTCGACGACGGACTGGACGGCGTTGAGCTGTCGCTTCTCCCCGACTAAATCAGGTTTGACCGCGGGAGTCGAGGATTGGTCGGTAGAGCAGCGGATATCGCAGATTTTATAGCGATGGCGGCGGAGATTGAGTGATGAGAAACGGAGGTGGGCGGTGGTGGATAGAAAGGGGGAGAGAAGGGGGGTGTTGGGGCAGGGCGAGGAAGGAGCTGTTGTGAGCAGAATTGATGGATTCATGGTAAATTGCGTAGTATGTGCCTCTTAACCTCTCTAATTCCTTGAAATGGTGAGAGAGAGCTAAGAGTAGTTCATAGGGTTTAGATGAAGTGAACAGAACAGTGGAGAGTGTAAAGAGATAGGAGGCGGAGAAGAAGATAAAAACTCAATTTGGAAGCCTGCGATCCGACCCGTTCTCGGCCATTCAAGCAGATTGAAAGGCTAATTGGGCCGGGCTGGCCCGAGTCCAGATCCAATTTGTTAGTGATTATCTGGGCCTGTTTTGTAGGCCGGAATAGGATCACTTAACACACCTTTTACTTATACGTTGGAGTTTTTTTTTCCTCATAATGTCGCTCTTTTGATCCTCAAGAAAACACTTTACGGCGAGGAACTGTAACGAAAATTTTGCACTTTTAGTACAGAATAGTATTATGTTTGCAAGATTCAGGTCAGAAGTAGTATAAATAGGTCTATTTTCTAAAAAATTGATGAAGTCGTTAAATTGTGACAGTGACCGGGTGATACGAATGGCGGCAAAATGTTAAGGCCATCATCCAATCTTCAAACACTCTTTGATGCCCGGCCATGTATCGCACATTGGCAGCAGATTTTGAAGGAGACAAGATGGCGCGTGAATTCGCACACAAGATGACACTATCCGTCGAAATTGTTGGTGAATGCACAATCGTTAGGCCATGTCAAGACGACCAAAATAGAGGTAACTGAAAGTTAGTGTTTCGGGGATGAATTCCGAATTTTGAAAATTAGAAATTTTAAAATTATTTCAGATTTCTTGTATAATGAAAAAGTAAAAACTTTAATCAATAGTAATATTTAAGTGTTTGATTAGAAATTAATAATAATTTTTTATTATTTTAATACTCCATAATTAAGCATTTAATTAATAGTTTTACAAATATTGATGAAAAATACCATCGTTTACGAGAACTCAGGCGCTAAGCTTTTCCTCAAAAATTCCTTGCATGGTCGAACATCAAAGGGATTTTGAAGAATGAATGTTGAGCTTAAAAACCCTTTGTCGCCCTTCGTTGAATGGGCTGAAATATGAGTTTAAATCTGTTGGAAAGATCACTTTAGGTGTCCCAAGTATATTGGGAAAAGAAAGTGTGGAGTCTCAAGAATATTGGAAAGAGTCACTTTAGAGTTTCAAGGAATATAACATTAATAGTGTTATAGTTCCAATTATTTAGTTCCTAGGTACATTACTTCTCTAGTCCTATAAATAGGGATGTACTATGTATCAACAAAACAATTCAAATCAATCAAAATGTAGTCTTCAAGAGTTCTTCAATTTTATTTTTCACATTTTACTTTTCAACAAAATCATCGTGATTTACATTGCGAATGAAATTCAATCATTTTAGTGTAGCACACAATTTTATTCGGGCCTGTTAGATTAACAAAAATAGCATTTGTTTTGTATAATACTAGAAAAATAGCGTTTGTTGCATTTAGTCATTTTTTCAAACATGTGAATTTAACCACAACTAGTATCACACCCGTGCTATGCACGGTCCATTTTATTTTCTTCCAAATATGAAATATTTTGTTTAAATTATAAACAACTGTGAAATTAACTTTATAAATTTTTAAATAAATATGATGAACTACTAATTATAGTTAATGTGAATGAAAATTTATTTAATTATTGAGAATCAAGAAGTGGAAAAAATAAAAATGAAACATTCAAACAACATAATTAATCTCATTAATTAATTAGTAATGAGAATGTAGAAAATTCAAAATATATTTATGTATGGTGCATATTAAACACTATTTACCATAATTATTTGTGATAATAAACCTGAAATTAAATTAAAGTGTGCATATCAATTTTAGAAAGATTATAATTATACTAAAAATAAATAAATTATTAGTATTAAATAATATTCACGCAGACATACAAAAGTGAGTTTATGAATATAATAATTTTTCATTGATAGAAGATAGAAAATATAAATTATAGTTAAATTAATTATCTATTTCACTATAATAGTATACTGAGATTATCAAATAGATAATTTTATAGTATTAAAATAAATCTTTAAAATTAGATTATTGCCACTATAATATTGATTATACTTTTTTAACTACCCTCAATCATCTTTCAAAACATTCATTTCATTGCAATATAGTGACCCTATACACTAAAAACTAAAACCTTGAAACCTAAATCCTAAACCCTTAACTTTAAAATATACTCATCATGACCAACAAATGAGCCAAATATCAATAAAATTCTTCCTCCATCCAAGTTCAATTTTACTTTGTTGATCACTTATTCTATTTCAGGGGTTTTAGATCTGTATTCGATATCTTATATTGGATCGGCCTACTTGATAATCCTTACTGATAGTGAGGGCTATAGCTAATGTCGTGATTGGGATCTCTATTAGTGAAAGGCTTTCTAAATGTCAGGTTTTTTGAAAATTAGAAGAAAAAATATATAAGTAGTATTGAAATGTACAAATCATACCTAGTAAATAGAATTTCATTCTAGCGTCAAGAGAAATGAGTTTTGCAGCGGCGCTGCTTCATCCCCCTTTATTCCCCTTTATTCTCCACCACCGTTCGTCCGTTCCTTTTCAATTTTTAGGTTGAGAATGTGTATGTATGGGCTCGTTTATATATTGTTGGATGGTGATATGAATGTGTGTCTCTTGGATTCAAATGTGCAAGACGCTTGTCATTCCATTCATAATTAAGAGTCTCTTGAATTCAAATATACAAACTCTTCCTATTGTCATAATTAAAAATGACATTACGTGTTCCACGTAAATCCCTTTCACATAGCGTTTTTAACTTTTTAGTTAGAATGAGAACAATCTCATTTCTTGATTAATGCATTCAAGTATGAAACTGCCGATTAAAATTTAGAGCATGGAAAAAAATTATTTTTTTTAATCTCATCAAATGTATTGTAATGTTACTTGATCTAAATATGTATATGAAAACTGACGGCATTTAAATGTACAAATTCATTAATAGATTTAGTTCTAATTAAATTATATTTTTAATTTAAATGGCATATTTTCTATGCATAATTGAATTATTTTGCATAATTGAATTTATTGAATTTTTTATTTGCTTTCTTATCTATTATTTCTTGATTAATACTTTATTGTTAATTGATTTTCAATTAATGAAATTATTAAATGGTAATTGGATTTAGCTTTGAAAGTCTAATCTACAATCTCATACTATAATATAATACTGTTAATTACCACTTTCAATAATATATGATGTCAATGGGGTAAATTTACGTCCCAATTGAAAGATTTATTTCACTCCATCGCCAAGGTTATTCAAATATTGGATGTATAATAAAATATATATTATGCGAATTTTTTTTTTCAATCAGCACAATGTATTAAAGTGGGATTGCCTTTTTTAAACTGGTAATCAAGTAATTGATGAAAAGTGAGATTGCCTTTTGTAAATTGATTAATAAATTTAGAAACAATATCATTATGTCAAAATTATAAACAAAATAACTATGAAATTATACAACTAAAACATACCATAAATTTAAAATAATTAATAACAAGTTATAAAAATTTGGAGACCTCTGATTCACAATACATGAATGGGAACATTTGAAACATCATCTAATTAAGCTCTAAGAAGAAAAAAATGACTCCAGTTAAATGAATGGCTACAGTTACATTTTATAATTTCACTAACTTTTACATAGTCTTATAAATATTGAAATTCATCCCATAGCTTATAAAAATTTCAAAATAAGACCATAACTCGCTATGCTCATGAAGCTCTGCCCCACAGCCCACCGGCCTCCATCATCTTCTCCGCTCATCGTCTCCAACACTTTTATCATCTTGTATCGACGCCATTTCCTCCATCAGGACAGTTTGTTCCCATCTGTAGGTAAGAACTTCAAACAAAAATCAACTATAGACCCTATATTGCAATTCTGAGAAATGTTTGCTTTCAGTAACGGTGCAAACATAACTTTGCGTTTGCACTATTAAAAGTCGCAATCCGTAAGAGTTCATGGCTATAAAATTTCACAAAATACTCACCTATTTCGAAACAAATTCTGCTAGGTGAATGCTACCATGATTTCATTTGATTGATGCTTCCATGATTTCAACTGATGGATGACATTATGGTATATTGTAGATTATTGAGGAAGGTGAATTCCATTTCCATGGTTTGAACTTTCTTTCTTCAGGAAAAACACAAACAACAAATATTAGTACAATATAATAAGAATCATACAAAAAAGTGTTTAAAGCAATAATTCAATAATGCAATAGGAGAAAGTAGTGAATGTGTTACAAGCCAGCAAATGACATATATTTATAGCCGCGATTTAAATTGTATCCATTAATTCTCAATTTGTAACGGCACTAATATTAAATGGTGCAACAAAACAAATCAATTATTAGGAAAATAAAAATAATTAGTAATTAAATAAAATTGACATCATGAAATTAGCACCGTTCTATATAAAAATAATCACGATTACAATAAAAATAAACCAAATAATGTTGTATAGTAGTTAATCATTATTACATCTAGTTATAAAAATAAACTAAATGATTTTCTAACTGAATGAGTTAATTGGAAATATTAATTCAGTTTATAACAAAAAGTTTAAGATTCACTATTTATGCATAATTGATGATTTATATTAATGTTTGTTACACGTTTATTAACAATTGTCTACAAATTAAGTCCATTTAATTATTTTCCCAACCATTGGCGGTTACATCAATTGTGGCCATGGAATCCGTTACATGATTTAGGAGTACTTGATAGATATAGAGTAAATTAATAATTTTGATTAATAAGACTAATAATTTGGAGTTTCAAAGGTGGTGTCCAAATATATCTAGGGGATACATATATATTTGTTAATATAGGGAACACATATATATTGGCTAATTGATGATTTGTGAATATAGGCAATACATATATATTGGCTAATTGATTGAACGTCACATCTCAAATACTCAAAACTCATAAATATTTGTAATTACTATTTATAATCTAAATTCATTAGGCAAATGCTATTTATAGACTAAGTTTTTTCATGACATTTATTACACATAAATATTCATTCTAGTTACTACAAATATCTAAATTTGCCCCAAAGTTTTAAATATTGAAATTTATACCCAAAACTCATAAATATTCAAAATTATGCTCAAAACTCACCTTTTATATTAGTGTAGATTTTGTTGACTAGCATTGTGATCAAAATATTATTTACATTAAAATTTATTTTATTTTAGTCAGTGCACTTTTATACCCTCAAGTTCTAAACTATTTAACCAATTACATGTGGAAGTAGTACTACACTCGATGTTGCAAGTTTCAAGGTGCATATGTTCGCATCTCACTAATGTCTTTCAAGGTTATGTCAAACTATATGATTTGTAGGCAATTGCATAACAACGTGATTTTCCGGCTAAACATGAACTATAAAAAATGTAGATAGAAATTAGAGATTTTCCAATTTACAAAGGTGTGAAAGGAAAGGTTGGATGAAAAATAGTCAGCCTAGCACGGCACAAAATGATGGGCACATGAAACGGTAAGAGTACGTGTAGGTTTATGTGGACGTTACATCTCCCACTAATCCAACTTAATTAGTGTTCACGACCTATAACAATAAATCTTGTCTTAATTCACCACAATACTACCATTAATGGCAAAGGCTGGTGGCCGCTACAACTCCACACTTCTTTACTACACACCACAATTTTATTAGATGCATATGATATGTTGGGCTCAGCATCTTCCATGTTACCAACCTACCTATTATTTTATATTTATGGCATCTTAATTAATTACTCTATATTGGACTGCTACTTAATTAATATCTCTATTTTTTAAGTTTAAATTATACACGCTTTGATTTCCAAGTATCTACAAATCATAATTCACAAACCCTTATTCTCTAAAAACATGCATGCATTTTTGATCATTTGGATATTTTTCTTAGATAGTATTTCCATGTTAAAGTAATGTGTTGAGTACAAATCAGCTTGTCTCATACGTGTAACACAGATTAATGAAGTACTAAAATATACTAGCACATGTTATATGGAAAAATCTGGCACGGTTTTCATGTTGATTTCTATGATATCCTAATGTATGAGTTCATGCACCCACTTTAATGAATTAAATATATTAGGTCGATGTCGCTGTTCGTAGAATAGCGTCAAGTGTGTAAGAATGGGACATCGACTGGATTATTATATCCATCTTGATTTAATTGATTAAACGAATAAACATAGTATATTTTGTGTAGCACCATCACATGCAAACAAGCAACATACGTAACTAGAGTGGTATGATATACTATTGGTATTTCATAAACTATATGTATATGAATATACTTATAGGATTGTACTAAAATGACAACTTATCATCAATGAGGACCCTTAGATTTAGGAGCAGATTCAATCTTAGCTTGTCACGTGGCACACTTGCTTGCCTACGTATCACAGATTGCTTGTTATCTCTGATTTCATATCACATACTGCTTGAAACCATATGCTGAGTTGTTTGTCTATGTATCGCAGATTGCTTGTCTAGGTTGTCATTTTAACTATAGTGTCATCATAGTGCTCTAATTTTGTATCGCAGATTGCTTGGAACCATATTTCGAGTTGTTTGTCCATGTATCGCAGATTGCTTGCCTAAATTGTCACTTTAAGAGTGGTGTCACTCTAACGCATCCCATATACTTATATACATGTGGAGATCGGAGTTGTGTGATACATGCAAAATTCAATCTTATTGCAGAACATAAAACCAAATACGGAGGTAGTTTTTAGGTATCGCAGAGGTTATTGTTAGTTTATTTTTAAATCATTTTATAAGGATGACCTAAAATGATAACAATAACCTCAAATTTGGATTTTATTTTTAAATAACCTAAAAACTAACTAATAATGACATCCATAAAAAATGCATATTTTTTTTTACCTCAGATTGGCAAATCCGATGATCAAGATTTGGCAGGCGTTTTGTATTAAGATCACTCCTTATTTTGTTAAAAATCATATACATGTGATTGCATATGCATGTTGATATTTGGTTTTCTTATAAAAACATTAAAACAATCAACTTTTCTTTGATACTAAGAAGATATAGGATAAATCGAAGGTAAATCAAATTATTAGTTGGAATTTGATTAAAAGCTACTCTTACATGCCATCGGCCGCCACCATAAATGACCAGCCATTAGTGACCACTTGATAATTAAGTTGATACTTATTAGAACCAATCTTTTCGTTTCCATAACTAGTAAACATTTCAATAAATTTAGGGATCCCGATCAAATCGATTCTCCAATTATTTTATTAAATGTTCGGAGTTGATAGTACTTGATAAAATATGAGTATGCAATTCTCCATTGCTTATCATGGTTAACACTGAAAAAAAATTGAATCCTCTAGTGTATAATCAATTAATCTTAAAGTAATATTATCGTGCTACATAAATTAGATTACTAATAAATACATATAAAAAATTATAAATCTTAACTAAATTAACAATCATAATTAATAATTACAAAATCAAACAAATTACTAGAGTTAGAAATTCAAAAGGAACAAATTCAACAAATTAAATGATAGTTGACTACTAGAGCAAGATAGGCATAACCATGCAGGTATAATTTGTTTTTGGTGGGGCTGTATGTATATTTAGTATATTTAATATTGTGGAAGGAAAATTTTATTATGATTTATTTTGATGATGGTGATTTTTGCATAGTAATTTACATAAAATATTACTCCTATTTTACAGAATCTTTAGTTTCTTGAAAACATAAATTATCTTATTTATCAAAAAATTGCATTCGAAACAAAGACACCGGCTATTCGTAATCGGTTCAAAAATCCTAAGGACCAAAAATGAAATAAAACAAAAAAGAAAATTAAAAATAAGCCTGAATATATAGATAATTGTGGTTTTCGCCCCCTTAGCGATTCAAATCATTTCGCACATAAAACATTTTTAGCATCGTCAGCATCAACTGCGGGAACAACGATTAAATTACTTCTTACCATAAAAGTAAACTAGTTTTACCATTTTGGATTGTCCATGGATAAAACATATTATTGACATCATTAATTACGTATATACACGTAAAATGAAACAAATTTCATTTGTATTTAACGTCCATTCATTCCCCTATAAATACACCACTTTATCAAAGAAAAAGAAGAAGAAAAAGAAAGCACGCCACAAACATAGAAATAGAAATAAATCCATGCATTGAAGTGGAAGTGTGAGTGAGCATGGCCATAGAATGGCTAACCCTAGTGGCCGCAATCTGGCTCCAATCCATCAACGGCACCAACTCCAACTTCCCCGCCTACTCCTCCGAGCTCAAACGCATCCTCTCCACCTCCCAGCTCAACCTCAACAACCTCGCCTCCGCCAACGACGCCGGCAAGCTCTTCGGCTGGATATCCGGCGTCGCCGCTGATCACCTCCCCCTCTGGCTCGTCCTCCTCATCGGCTCCCTCCTCGGCCTCCTCGGCTACGGCCTCCAATTCCTCTTCCTCACCTCCCAATCCCCCTCCCTCTCCTACCCCCTCATCTTCCTCCTCACCGCCCTCGCCGGCAACGGCATCTGCTGGATCAACACCGTCTGCTACCTCATCACCATCCGCAACTTCCCCCTCGACCGCCAGATCGCCGTCGGCTTATCCACCAGCTACATCGGCCTCAGCGCCAAGCTCTACACCGACATCGTCGACGTCATGGCCGATTCCGATTCCCCCTCCGATCGCGCCAAGGCCTTCCTCCTCCTTAACTCCGCCCTCCCTCTCCTCGTCTGCCTCGCGGTGGCGCCGCTCGCTCGCGGCGCGGTGGTCGGGAAGTCGAAGAGGCTCTCCAGAGGCTTCTTCGCGATGTTTGTGATCTCGATGGTGACGGGAGTCTTTGCGGTGGTGACTAGCCTGAAGGCGGTGGTGGCCGGGGTGCTCCCGAGCTACGCGATCCTCGCGGGGATGGTGGTGATTTTGCTCCTGCCGCTGGTCGTGCCGGCGGGGGAGAAAGTCACGGAAACGGTGCGGAGGAGGTGCTTGATTGCGGTGCACCACCACGACGGAGGAGGAGGAGTGGCGGGGGTGGAGAAGGATGTGGAGAGTGATGTTAATGTGGAAGGTGTGGGGGTTGTGGATGAGATTGGGCCGTTGGTGATGGTGAGAAGGCTTGAGTTTTGGTTGTATTTTTTTGTGTATTTGTTCGGAGCCACGCTGGGTTTGGTGTTTGTTAATAATTTGGCGCAAATTGCGGAGTCGAGAGGGTGTTCGGGGACTTCGTCGTTGGTCTCGCTCTCGGCCGCCTTCAGCTTCTTCGGCCGTCTTCTTCCGTCCTTCCTCGATTACTTTTTCCCAAGGTATTACATGTCCTTTTCTACACATTCCCATTTTTTCAATGGTAAATTGTAAAATAAATCACGAAAAATAGTTAAATTCTTGTGAAAATATGTTAGTTGATTTTAAACATGTCACCCGCTACATATAACATGTATCACGGTACAAATGTTGAGTTAAAATAGTTACTATAATACATCCACCTATTCAAAAGTGGTTGCGAAATGTGTTAAGAACGGTTAACAATTTAATCTATATCTATCATAATTTATTTGACAATTTGTCATTCTTTTATATTAATGTGTTTCATTTTAGACACATGCAATGATGAAAAATGGAGTAAATGAATCAACTACTGCCTCATATTATGTCCACGTGTGATTGATTATAAACACAAATTAATTAAGGAGTAGTATACGTATGATTTTCTCTTCCTTATTCTTAATAAGCCATAATAGCCTCATACTATTACTTAAATTGACTTGATTATGCAATTTAATTGGTTTACACTAAATTAACTTAATTTAGGGTTTCTATATAATGTTTCTTTTCTTTTCTTTTCTTTTTTGCTACCACGTTATAGATCACATATGAGGTTTAAGTTTTGTGTAAATTGATCTTTATGATATAGTACCATCAAAACTGAATTATTAAAAAATCAATTATTTCTAGGAGTAATGAAGCATATCGTTTCATATATAATTGGTGTACGGTGGTAATTCTAGGTTTTAAATGCTCAATGTGTCAGCGTGAGTTAGTTGGTAAATTAATTGAGCCAATTTATGTAGTTGTTGTATATCTACGGTTCCACCACCTTGAGAGAAAGTCAAATATATCGACTACTAGTCTCTCTGTTTGAAGATGAAGATTTATGGCAAAATTTATGTTAACAGATACATATTCTTGTACATGAGTGGTGATGAATTAATGCAGGAGTAAGCGGTTGGTGAGTAGAGCGGGAGCTATGGGAGTGATGATGGGTCCAATGTGCGGAGCTTTTTTTCTGCTATTGAATGGAGAAGACGCGTCTTTATATGTGGGGACGGGCATTATAGGCATATGCACAGGCTCGATTACATCAATTTCTATTTCCACAACTGCAGAATTGTTTGGAACTAAGAATTTCGGAGTTAATCACAATATTCTTGTGTCAAATATTCCAATAGGTTCCTTCTTGTTTGGGGATTTTGCAGCACTTCTCTACAATAAAGCAAGATATCATAATTCATCACTTTGCATGGGACAAAATTGCTACCACACCACTTTTATTTTATGGGGTTCTTTGTGTTGTTTGGGGACTTTTTTGGCTTTTATTCTCCATTTACGGACCAAGAATTTATTATGCTCACCTAAGATTACTACACAGAGCGTAGCTTAGTGATCAGATTTTGTAACACATATTATAGATACAGTGTATATATATTGAGTTTATAAGTTAGGATTTATATATGTAGGAACTTTAGTTTTCTAATTTACTTTATTTCTCAAATATCGAATATTGATGTTTGATATGTGACGGTTCAACACAACTTAATTGGAAGTATTTATTTGATATGGACGATAAAAAGGTAAAGATATGTACTGTTACACAAAAAAAAGAACATTTGATTACTGTGTGGCAGCAAGATGAAAATGAAATTACTGATTCGTCTCTTCCCTATAATATGGTCGTGCACTTACAAAGAAATGAAATTTATGTGTGTCAACTTTTACAGTGTAATGAATTACACGATAGATTCGGTAATTTTACGTACATAGCAGAGAATTGACGTAGTGACGATAATCAGAGTACTAACATTAGAAACATATTTAAAGTGTTGGATCAATAAATGACTTGCACCGAATATACAACTCATTTGCATTGAGCTTAGATACGAGTACAATTATATTAGCACTACTACAACTGAAGTTTGTACCCTCTAAATGACTCATATATAAGTGGTTGTAATATATGAACAATTCTGGTAGACAAAAAAGTCCATAGTGCAAAAGTTCCTCTAATTCAAGGACTATCCGTGATATTAATGTATTGGGGAGCGTATAGGTTTTATCGCAATTATTCGGAGACGTAAACGTAGTTAACTCAATAAAAAATTGAAAAAAATTCTAATTTACAATAATCTGTAGTACTCCCTCCTCCATCCGCGAATAGAAGTCTGTTTTTCCATTTTAGTCCATCCGTGAATAGAAATCCCGATTCATTTATACTACTAAATGGTACTATGCCTCACATTCTACTAACTCATTTCACTCACATTTTATTTAAAACTAATAAATACAAGTGAGACACATATACCACTAACTTTTTCTCTCATTTTCTTTATATTTCTTAACACCCGTGACAGAAAGAAATGAGACTCATGTTCGCTGACGGAATGAGTAGTAGTACTATCTTATTTTCAATTATTCGAAAATATTGATCAAGACGAAATGTTTGGGAGAATATATTGACAACATAGAAAAATCATTTTTATCATATCTATCTCTAGCCCAAAAATATTACTACTACAATATAAAAGAAACAAAATAAGCGGTCTCTTCTCTCGACACCCCAGCAGCCAATATAAATACTTCTTGTTGCATAGCACCAACCTGTATGTAATGACAGCCTTATTCATTACAAGAGGAAAAAATATGACATCCAAAATAAAACATGGTAGACTAGCGCATGACATCAGTAATTCAATTGTACCCAAAATCCTAGATTGTTAATAATCCGAACCCCCCAAAAAATTCAGGGCATTATACTAGTATTGTCCAAACACATTAACCTGAAATGGTGGTATCCTATCTCAAACAAAACGCAAACATTTTTGAAGTTGGTTCTCTGGTGTAAGGCAGCACGCTCCCAAACTTCTTCTGAATGCTGGATATCCTAAAAATTCAAACTTGATTTTCCCTTTACCGTGAAAACTTTAGCATTGTCTTTTGATTGTTGATGTGTGTCACCGCATGAAAGGAACTAAATATCTCATCTCTGTTCCATTTCCATGAGACAAGTAGAAGATCTTTTTCCAGTTTTCCTCCGTAAATGCATCATGCTTCGCTAGTCTTTGCCTGTTGAACAGAGTGTTATTTGCAACACGTCATATTCTTTGTTTCAGGTAAATCAAGGAAAAGAGGGAAACAAATTTTCCATCCCTGAAGGCTTTACAAATGTTGGAATTTCGGTTATACATAATCCCATATTGAAAACTAAACATGCCATACTTTATGGTAGAGTCCAGAGTATACTTCCCCATAATTCAACTGAATTGCAAGGGTTGCGACGAACCCAAATTATAGCTAATTAACCTCAAGCTCTTCCCCCAACATAAAAATTAATAACACAGGTTATTCATACCCACAACTATCTTAGACTTCAAGGAAATGAACATAGATACTATTAGTTAAAAATCGATCCATCACAATTACTTGAAGTAGCAAGGATCTGCAGTTACCAAGAATATACTTAAATAGAACATTATGTACCCTCACATATGTCGGACCAAACTGGAGTAGCAACTGCAACACTATATATCTAAAATTTGGCTTAGATGAATACATGCATGTGACGCTGTCAATCAATTCTAGTAAATTCTATGTATAATCTCATATTTAGTCAGTGACTGTTTACTACCTGTACTTGAATATCCTTTCTAATTTATATGAAAAAGGCCTTTATTAACTGTCAACTAATATCATCTGAGTATTGTTGATTGAAACTTTTGGAGTGACTGGTGATTGCAAATACCAAGGTGTAGTGTGAAAATTTGCCAATGAATTTTTCGCTACATTGTTCTAATTTTCCTTTTACCACTTAACTTTCTACAGTATGTATACTGTAGTAATATATTGTCTTCCACAAAATTATTTGATTGATGGAAGAAAAAAAAATTCTCCCATTATACTTTTCAACATATAGCATCCAAGCATTTTGATTTTTCTAAATAAATGATGACTGTCATATAGGGAAGCTTAAAATTAAGGGATGGGAATGTGTTTGCTTGAGTTATAGTAAGTTCCTGCATCCCAGAACTACCTAGCACTAGCTTAACTAAAACTAGCACGCATGATCTTGCCCAAGACAAGAGAGAGTAAGGATTGAAGGAAGAAAAAAAAGTCCCTCATTATCTTTTCAACTTATAGGATCCAAGCATTTTGACTTTTCTAAATCAATGATGTTTGTCATATAGGGAAGATTAAAACTAAGGGATGAGTATGTGTTTGTTTGAGTTAAAGTTCCCGAATCCCAGGACTACCTAGCGCTAGCTTAACTAAAACTATCATGCATGATCTTGCACAAGAAAGAGTAAGCTTTTATATATTTATACAGTTATGCTCAATTACAAGTGAAGAGGAGCAGACCTGAGATAGTAATGGCAGACGGTAGCGGCCTCATCCAAATTGTACCGAGGGAGAAAGATTCGAGCATCAGTAGGAACATCTGGCAATTCTTGACGCAATTTTCCAACAGCAGTTGAATGAGAAAAGGCGCCCACCATCATATCATCATGCATCATTGACCTGAATGCATTGACCTACAAAGAAATGTTGACAAAAAACATCGTGTAAAGTGAAAAGTAAATCAGGTTGTCCGCATCTAAAGTAAACGATAGGTGTGCATGTGTCGGAGTGAAACACTCCTTGGGAATTTAAAGAATTCTTAATTGCACCCAAATTAAGTAGGAAGTTCTCATCCAGTCCAGCAAGAGAAATAGGAAACAAAAAAGATTCATTATTTTTTTAAAACACTTCAGATCCATTCCTTCCAAGTCCCACGTAAGCTAGATTCTAAGACATTGTGGTACTGTGTACACCACAATATCACGGTATCACCTATAGGAGTTTCAGACAAATATACAAGGGGACACTCTGAGAAGATTAAGAAAGTGATGAAGGAGAAAACATAATACTGAATGAAGTCAAAACAAGGTAACAGGTGCCACTTCACTCTCGGACTATGTATAGTCTTCAATGAGTGGTGTATGGTGGACTTGATCACAGTGCCACGGTTGATCCATGATCTATTTTTTTCCAGTATTGGTAGCTTTATTTGTAGAAAAGGCAGTGTCCTACAGGGTTTAATTGTTCCAGCCCTTTGTTCTTTATGGCTGGAAAGTGAATAAGAAAATATATTTAGAATGAAGAAGATTCTTCACAGGTGTCAGGTGTGTGATACAGTTATGTTTATATAATTGGTTCCAAACCTACTGACTCTTAAGGTCTTTTAGATCATTAGGAAATTGACAATGTGATTGTACTTGAACTGTTTTTGCCTATGAGGTTCCCCAACCCTGTAAGCTCCTTTCTTTTCAAGTTGCTTCTTGTACAAATAAATAATCAAAGGACGCCAGTTTAAATGATATTGTATGGCAATAGTTGTTATTATAGAATATGTTAGAGAACGTTATCCAGTACATATCTATAATACAAGAGATTAAGCTAGAGTAGGTCACATAACCGGTGTGGGATACATATTCTATTAACATAATCTATAACAGTAGTAGTGTAGTCGTTACATTTCTACAAACATGTATCATAAGACAAAATCAGGTAATACTGTGAGGCGATGCAGTATAATATCCAAAAGTTCAAAATTAAGACGCAGCATCTCAGCAGGTCCTACTGTACAAGAGGATCTATTTATCTATTTAGCTTGCAATTCTAAAACCTGATTCCAAATATATGGAATGAATTTCATCTGACAGAACAAAAATTTGCTCAGTATTACAACATGCAGCTTATGAATGAGTTATTTCTCTTGCCATGATCTATAAAATTGTCACCAAAAACCAAAAGTTACCTTCTTTTCCTCTTGCAGAAATATGAAAATTCAAAAGTAAAAAAGGGATCATCGTAATTATATAGCAAAAACCCAAGTATCATATCTTAAACAGCCCATATAGTAGAGTTCTCCAAAAGGTGATTCAGTTCAAACATAGTGTCCCTGGACCATATAATAGTACATCTCTACTTGAGAAAGGGAAATAGTCCCCAAAGTTGTCTCTTCCTGGTCCACTAAATTGAAATATATACACAGCTAGCATTCAAATATCCAGACAAAATAACCAACACAACAAATTGAAACTTTCCAATTAGTATTTATAGATCACAACTTACAGTAGCAACTTCTCTAGCATGAATGGGTCGAACAGAACGATCCGTCACTGGCTCCTCAAAGTCAGTAAATGTGAACCAATTATTATACTGTTCAAATGCAACAGCAGCCGGTTAGTAGAAGATGCAAATCGATTCCAAAATGCAAACAGTGTCACTTTGTGAACAGAAATATGAAGTTGAAAGAATCCTCACTTGATCAATTGCAATAAGAACGGGGACGCTAGTCACTTTAGATAATTCCTTCCTCAGTCTAACCACCACTCCAACAGCAGCATGTGAGTCTTTAACTCCAGCCTCAACTAGCTGGGAAAGAGTTGTCCCTTCAAGAATTTGCATCTTATCCCTACCTTTTGGCCAGCCAACACCAGCACCCTCTCCCAAAGGAATAGGATCAAGTATTTTGCATGTTATACCTTCCAATAAAGACTTATTGAACTTCAAGAAATCCTGCAATAAACAGCCAAGAAACCAGAGTCGATATTAATACAAGAAATGGAGTCAAACGCGATCATTTTTAATAAAAGAAACAAACACAAGTACTATTAAATTACTTCAACTGAAGAGGAAAGTTCTGTGATTAAGAAACTGCAGGAATAACTATAAACTGGCCAGAGTCATCACAATAAAATCATTGTAAGGTAGAGATGCTACTGAAAGACCCAATTTTGAAGTCTTGTGGCTTTTAACCGATGAAATGTTTGTAAAAGCAACCTGATGTGAGCAAGTAAAGAATCGTATGCAACATCAAAAATGCAATTAAGAAATGAATTATAGTGAAACAGTGTCATCTGTATTCTGTAATCTGTATTATTGTTTTACAAGATTGAAAGAAAAGTGAAATCAAATTTGAATATTTCTTACTTGTAGAATGTTTACAGCCTGCACAGGGGTATCCCACAGATTAGTCTCAGGATTTTTATAGAATAATCCACCAAGTGTCCAGTCTCGGCCTCGAGGGACATAAAGCACAAGCCAACCTTCCTTGCGGGCCCAGTTAACAAGCATTGCAAGTACAGTACTCTTCCCACAACTCAAAAGGCCATCTAATACAATTTGCTTCCTTACTTTATGACCTGCTATTTAAGATCATGGAAATTACTTACTCATTTTCAAATGAAACTAGAGCACCAAAAAAGTTTTAGTAGTTCTTCTATTTGAAAGAATAAAAAACAGTTGATAAGAACAACTTCATACATAAAGTACACCATAAGTGACTGTGTAGACACATGACATTGAACTGATCATGAAGAAAATCTCTCCGTTAGAGTAATTAGAAAATACTCATGACAATAAACAAAGAAGGGGGAAATGACCTTTAGACTTAGCTGCTAATGAAGGATCAGCAGCCTGCCTGAAATTATCCCGAAGTTCAATGAAGCACCGCCGCACCAACAAGGCACTCCTGCATGATTCCTCAAATTCCTTCACCATTCCCAATGGAAGCCCCTCTGGCAAAACCTCGTTTAACTCCTTCACGCTACAAAACATATCAAATACATTTGCACCTACAAATCAAATATTGCTACTTCACATCCACACGGGCAATGTGCAAACAACACATGACATATTGAACTGATCATAAAGAAAATGCCATGGCCACACTTTGCAAGTCAATGAGATAATCATTCACTCGCATATCACCACATATCAGAGTTTCAGTAAACCAACGAAACAGCTTAATTCAAAAAATTGTCATCTAACTAAAGCTACATATACAAACTGCTGATTCACTTTTTAGGTCAGCCAAACGCGATTAAAATATATTTCCCGACGGCAAATAACAAAATGAAATCAGTTAACAGCAGCCAATTGTCGAACCTACATTGGGAGCAATAAACGATTTTGAGTTATTTAAACAGCAATGTACTACCTGAATCGAAAGTAATGGTTGACATCATTATCGGTGAGGGAGGAGAGAGACGGAGCGGAAGTGAAGAGAGAGCGGCCATTGGGGCCCAAGTCAAGGGCAGGGTTCTTCTCATCCTCCGCTAGCAGGCGGCGGCGGAGCTCCGCATCTTGTTTAGCAATAGACTCGGGGCTCGCCACCAGCACTTCTTCAGGCTTCTTATCCTTTAGATCGGATTTGGTCTGTGTTTTCTTATCGAATTTTGGCTGGGTTTTCTTTCCTTTGCTGGAACCACCTTTAGCTTTAGGGGTTTTAGAGGCCATGTTCCGGCAATTGGTGAGCTGCCACTGAGATTGCCGGAGTGGTGAGGCGGCGCCGGTGGTTGCTCGGAGGAGAGATCGGAGCAACATATTTACTTCTTGATTTTATTTTTTTTGTTACGATAAGCTGTAGTTGGGGTTTTCGGTTTCAAGGTTTGGCCGTTTGGGGTTTATTAGAAACAGAGAGTGATGTAGATTGTAGAGACGATGGGGATTTTCAGGGTTGTAATGGTCTTTTGGGAACCAAGTAAAATTAAATTAAATACTCTATTTATTCATCATTTAAATAGTCATTTTGTTATTTTGAGTCCACGATTTAAAGAATCACTTAGAGCATTAGCAATAAGGGCCCTCCTCACCGTCCTCACACTGCCGTATGGGACGGCGGTCGGGAAGGCTCCTATTGCGGCCACCGAGCCGTCCTGAGGAGTCCGAGACCGCCAAGATGAAGGGCATGCATAAGAGCAGGACGGTGCCTATTGCGCACCGACCGTCGAGCGGTCCCAAATTTTTCTTCTTTTAATTTTTATGTTTATATATATATAATTCATTGCACTTTTTTTTTTAATATTGGATAAACCCCAATAATTAAAAATGAATTAAAATTTGAGGGCTAGGAAGGATGCGGGAAGGGCGTAGCTATTGTAGGGCTGTGGGAATGGCTGATGATGTGACATGAGTAATTTTTGAGAGGGTCGTAGGAACCTTGAAGGGCTGATGAATTAATCCGGTTCAAGAGGTTCCGGAACCTTGGGCATGTCTAGTCTCTTTTACTCTCAAGGCCATAAAAGGGCAACTATATCTATTTACCCTCAAGGCCATAAAGGGCAATTATATCTATTTACTCTCTTCTTCATTAAACTATTGAGAACATCTTTTTCTGTCAGCAAACTTTACCAAAATAACATTTTTTTTTGTCTAAGCTTTAATTCCTTCTATTGTTCGGTCACAGTGAACATCTCTCTCTCATCCTCTCTCACTCTTCAACACAATAATCTCACTTTCTCTCTCTCTAATTCATAAAGCTATGCTGGCAAGATAAATCCTTCGACTCTTAATCACAATTTTTTCTTTGGGAAAAATCTCAATTCTTTAACGAGATTGGTTTTTCTTGAGTTGTTGGATTTGAGTCACAATAAATCTGAAGGAAGTATTAATGAAATTGACAGTTTGGTATCTTTAAAGATGATGAATTTTGAGAAGAACAATCTTGATGGTTCGTTTCCAGATTCAATTCAAAAACTTCTAAGTCTATAAGGTAATTTTAGTTAGGTGATGGATAGTTAAGATTAACTATATTCATTTCATTTTATTAAAATTGAAAAATGATTAGAATGGAATAATTTTTACTTTTTGCGCATGTATTAAAAATCTGAACATATTATCGTACGTTGGCAATGATAACTTAGTTAATTATTGATTAATTTAGCAAATAATTTGATTTTTAAATGAATGACAAGTTTAGAAAAATTAATTAAGCAATTGACAATATGTAGTCGAGCTTAATCGTAATTTATTAATTAAATTAGATGATTTAATTAGTTTATGTTAAATGCGATTTATGAATCACGAGATTTGAGAACAGTTAAACCTTTATCATTTTATTACTTGAAATTTCCGGTGACGATAAAGGAACAAGAAAACAAATAAAAATTCATAAAATTAAACCTAACTGAACCAAAAACAAAGAACACATGCGCGAAAAATGAAAAAATAAATGCATAACAAAATGAAGAACCAAGCAACCCTTATCAAATGAAAATGGACATACAACCATGGTGTACGATTTAAACTAGTAACATATTTAATTAATTAATAGATATTAAATATATGATGAAATAATTATAAATGTTGTCTGAATTATTCATAATTTAATATTGAACTGTGAAATTAATATTAACTAGTGTCTACCCTATCAACTAAAACTCATTTTTCATTTAATTGTTCATGTTATTATTTTTTATTTTGTTTTCACATATTATAAATAGTAAAATTAAATAAAAAAACATACATTACTTAATTTTTTTAAAATTAGATTTAATTTTTTTATTTTAAAATAATAAATAGCAAAATATAATATACTACTATAAAATACAACAAATTTAAATAAATACTTACATTAATTAAAAAACACTTACATTACTTACAATAAATTTACATTTCCATAAAAATATAAACATGCTTATAGGAAAAAAGTATAAAAAAAAGAATATAATAAAATGAAAAAAGTATAATAAAAGTCAAAATTAAAAATAAAAAAGTTGAGTTTGGGGCTTGAACAGTTGAACCCATACCTCTATAATTTTTAAAGACACATAGGCTAAACATAGATTTTTACATAAAATAACAAAAACTCTCTTTAATGTCTAAAACTAATTGTGTCATATCGAAATTACAAAGAAAATTGGAGTTGAAAACCTATTTATTAAACTACCATTCATCCCAATCGATGTTACAATAAAAGTTGGAATTGAAAACCTATCTATAAAAAATGTAGTCGAACAATATAAAAACTTGACGAAGGATTATTAATTAATACTGTATTTCATTGGTGGCTCAATTTAAATACATAGAACTTTGAGAAAGAGCTGAATCCAATTTAATTACTCGTGGCCCATTTGGTTTATGGCTTAGCCCAATAATTATCAGCTAGCACAAAAGTTAGGACAAATGCATAATTTTTACGAGTGTGAACACATAATAGTGTGAATGCAAAATAAGAAAATAAATTAATTTGAAAATACAGTGCAAATATAAAAAAGGCTGAAATTTCGCAACATTATTTTGCAGATACAGAGATATATAGCTAGAGAGAGAAGGGAAAATGTTCACATTTTCAGTCTGGTGTTCCCACATAATCAATCATCGCCCAATCCATTTTCTCCTCTGCAACTATTCATGTCTTCTGCCTCTTTCACCAGCCTCCTCACCTCCGACCACCACTGGACCACCACCTCCTCCGCCGTGAGCAGAGGCCTCGGTGATCGGATAGCTGAGAGGACTGGCTCTGGTGTTCCCAAATTCAAGTCCCTGCCGCCGCCTTCGCTGCCGATAACTCCCCTCTCCGCCGCCTCGCCTTCTTCCTGGTTCGCTATTCCACCCGGCCTCAGCCCCGCCGAGCTTCTCGATTCTCCAATTCTTCTTCCCGCTTCCAATGTCAGTTCCTGATAATTTCCTTATTTCTCATGCGTTTCATAGCTTTCTATGTTTAGCTGAGTTTTTTACTATTTGTAAATGCAGATTTTGCCGTCTCCGACCACCGGGACTTTTCCGATTCAGGATTTCGGTTGGAAGAGTAGTTCCGATAGAAACGATATCAAGCTCGAACACAACAACTTCTCAGAATTCTCTTTCCAAACCCAAAAGCCTTTGCCGTCTTATAATTTGGTACGACTAATTTCCCCTATGTTTGTTTGTTCAGTGCTCGATTGATCTCTGTTCTCATAATTTTACCAAAAAAAAACTGTTGAATCAGGGAGAAGAGAGATGGAATTACCAGCAATCCGCCAATCCAAACGATCAAGACAAACCAGGCGCGAAATCGGAAATCGATCAAACGCCGAGATACTCTCCAGAAATGGTTGCGATCCAAGGAAACGATCAAAGCTGCAACACCGCGCAAATAGAATACAATCACTACAATCAGAAGCAAGCATCATCGCAGAATCGGAAGTCGGATGATGGGTACAACTGGAGGAAATACGGGCAGAAGCAGGTGAAGGGGAGCGAAAATCCAAGAAGCTATTACAAGTGCACCTTCGCGAATTGCTCGATGAAGAAGAAAGTGGAAACGGATTTAGACGGACGGATCACTGAGATCGTCTACAAAGGCAATCACAACCATCCCAAGCCTCAATCTACTCGTAGATCGTCGTTGTCTTCTTCATCGGCTTCTTCGTCCGTACACCCCAAGTCCTACTCTGCACAAATCTCCGAGCAATCGTACGGCCAGGAAAGGATCGATTCTTCCGTCGCAGCTCCCGACAACTCGACGATTTCGATTGGGGATGATGAGCTGGAGCAGAGCTCGCACAAGAGTAGGTCTGGTGGAGATGAGATCGACGATGAAGAGCCTCGTACCAAGAGATGGTACATATATATATATATCCCCAATTGGCAATTGCAATTAGGGTTTATTTAATTAGGGCAAATTGGGGTAATTTTGATGGTGTGTTTGGCAGGAAATGCGAGAGTGAGAGTGAATGCGTTTCTGCAGTTGGAAGCAAGGCTGTGAGAGAACCCAGAGTGGTAGTTCAAACGACTAGTGACATTGATATCCTCGATGATGGCTACCGATGGAGAAAGTATGGCCAGAAAGTGGTGAAGGGGAATCCAAATCCTAGGTAACAAAATTTGTATAATTTGTGAGGAATTTGCATTACTTGTACCATTTTGTTGATATTGAGTTGTTGGTGATTCTAGGAGCTACTACAAGTGCACGACTCCAGAGTGCGCGGTGAGGAAGCATGTGGAGCGGGCATCTCAGGATCCCCGGTCAGTGATAACAACGTACGAAGGGAAGCACAACCACGACATCCCTGCTGCTCGTGGTAGTGGTAATGGCAGGCCGAGCAGCAATGCTGGCGCAGCCATAAGGCCGACCCCATTGCCAAATAACGGTATGAGGCAGCCCATGATCGATGGCTATGACATGGGAAGCTATGGCTACTCGAGTTTTGGAACCTACGACAACACTACACCGTTTTCGAGAGCCAAAGATGAGCCTAAAGATGACTTGTTTCTCGAGTCATTGTTGTGCTGAACATTGAGATCAGATAAGTGTGTGTTGCGTGCAGAAGAAAACTATTGAACTTATGGCTTGAAATTCCTGGTTTACACAATTTGGGTTTTGAGAGGGTGTATTTTTTTATTAGGTGTAGGTTTCGAATTGTTGATTGTTCATTTTTTGGGTTCTTGATATTTGTTTGTAATGCACATACATATATAGTATTTCTTGTACATCTCCGCAATTTTCACAAGGATTTCATTTTTAATTCTGGTCCATTATAATTTTAAAAAATTATAAATAAATAAATAAATAAATAAATAAAATTATATGTGGCTCCAATCAATGATTAAAAGTAGTGTGATAACTCAATCCTAAGCTATTAACTACTCAATTTTATTTATATTATATGCCGACTTGACTTTGATGAAGTGATATAGTTTATGGTATTAGAAAACTGGATATTTTGTGGTGGTCCACATTCATCAAAGTTCGATTAAATCTAAATCAGAATTTTCGTTACCAAAATTTGCAGGATAACTATGGATAAGAAAAGAAAAATCAAACACGAAAGTAATTAATACTACAATTTTGTGTGCGTTGATAGAATATAAGACCATCCACCACGATGTTCCTATACCGTTCCTTAAACCACTATTTGAGGGCCCCACTGTATTTTTTTACTCCATTCCTTAACTAAGGAACGGAACCTGCAACCCTCCGTTCCTTAACCATTCCTTAACCGTTCCTTAAATTACTATTCATTCAATTTCATTTTTTTTATTTCCAACTAAATTCAATTAAAAAAACACATTTTATTAAAAAACAAACACACTTTATTAAAAAAGGATCTTCTTCGGCCTCCCGTCGTCGATCTTCTTCAAGTGATTGTTGCAATATTTGACGCATTTGTTCAAAAGGATCCATTAGTTTGATTAATTTTGGGAGAAGGAAAGCAGAGTTGATTTGAGATGAAAATTGGGGTGGAAATAAAGAGGAATAGATGTGTGTTTGTGATTGAAATGAGTATGAAATAGGAGTATTTATAGAGTAAATAAATAAATAAAAAATAAAATAAAAAATACAAAACGGATATAAAAAAACGGTCACATTACCGTTGCAAAAAATTTTTTTTATTAGATTCGATTTTTTTTTTAAAAAAATAAATTATTGCGTCACTGGAACGAAGCCCACTCGCGCGTCGAATGGGAGGCCGCCACGTTGCCTCGGCGCGTGGCGGAACGTTTCGTTCCGCGTTCCTCTGGAACGGAACGCGACACGGCATAGGAACGGCATGGGCACGGAATGGCGACGGAACGGAGCCTGCAACGCGTGCCGCAGCGGAATCGTTCCGCCGGAACGGCATAGGAACCGCAACGGCACAGCGTTGCGGGTGCCCTAATAGCATAAGTAATACAAATTGAAATTTGATAAATTCAATCTTGAAGTGAGCATAAATGATCTGAAAGTCTCAGTCTTAAAATTTATCCAAAAAAATGTAGAAATTAATAAAACTCCCTCCATCTGGTCATTAGGAGTCTCATTTCTTGGCGGCATGAATTTTAAGAAATGTTAAGAAAAGTGAGTGAAAAGAAGTTAGTGGAATATGAGTCTCACCTGTATATAATGGTTTTAAATGAAATGTGAGTGAAATGAGTTAGTGGAATGTGAGACTCTCTTATTATCTATGATAAAAGTAAATCAGACTCTTATTCGCGGACGGACTAAAATGAAAAACGGAACTCCTATTCGCGGACGGATGGAGTATATAGTAGTAGTAGTTGTTTTATATGCTAGTTCTACAAACTAGACATGGATCCCAAATTATCATCGTATCAACAAAATAAGGCAAGAATTGAACAATAATACTGAATTAGTGTTAAATACAATCGAATGTGTTAAGGATGAAATCATTGAAATGAAGCCGATCATATTTTTAACATTTATGGTTATACATCAGTGACAAATACATCATTTAACTTGCACATAGGTACCTCCGTCCGCAAAATATTGTCCAAGTTTGATTCGTCAGTAATTTTAAAAAATGTGAAGAACAGTGAATAGGTCCCACATTTATATGGAGTATTAATTTTATAATAAAATATGAGTGTAATGAGTTAATAAAAAGTGGAGTCTCTTTACTAAAAATAAAATAATAAAAAAAAGAAAACAAAATTGACAATATTGTGTGGAGGACCAAAATGAAATAACTGGACAACATTTTATGGACGAAAAAAATACTATCTTTATGATATTAATTTGTGTCGCTTCGGAAGATAACAAATTAACAATAGAATGCAATTCCAGAGATATAAAGAGAAAATATAAAATAGAGTGAACTACAAAAATGGTCCCTGGAATATCGCCAGACATCCCTGGACTAAGGGTTTATCTTGAAAATGGTCATTTTTCACTGTTTTCGGTCGAAAATACCCTTTTGGGGGGTTTTGGGGGTTTGGGCAATTTGGTCTTTTTACACTTTTAATATTTTAAATCTGATATTATTTCAGTTATGTACTAAATCTGATATTATTTCAAAATTATCATTCTTCTTCCCTTTTGTATCCTTCACTTTATTTCTTTATTTCAATATTAAATTTAATTTTATAAAATTAAATTTTAAATTTTGATTTTTAAATATCAATAAAAATTTTTAATTAAAACTATAAATTCATGGACACTATAAATATTGATTAAAACTATTAATTTTTGTTATTTAATATAATATTCAGCTGAATTGAAGAAGTACAGAAAAATAATATTAATCATGATGGGAAAAAAGAGCTATTCTATTTAGCCTTCGTTCGGTTGTTATAATTGCTTGTGATTGAATATTATGAAGTTGACTAAAAATTTGATTCTACTAAAAATTTTATATAGGAGTATTTTTGTTGAGATTTTATAGTAAATTTTGATTGTTTTCAAATTAATAAACGAAAATTATATTATTCTTACATTAGATGCATATTTATTTCAGAATAAATCGTGTTATATGATCTATTTATGATTAAAGCTATTAAATATTGATAAAAACTAAGGCGTTGTCATACCTCATTGATTAAATATTAGACACTATCAAATATTGATTATGACTATTATTTTTTGTTATTGAATAATTTTTATAATTAAAAAAATTATTGATATTTAAAAATTGAAATTTAAAATTTAATTTTGTAAAATTAAATCTAATATTGAAATAAAGAAACAAAGTGAAGAATGACAAAAGAGAAGAAGAATGATAATTTTGAAATAATATCAGATTTAGTGCATGAAATAATTTCAGATTTAAAATGTTAAAATTGTAAAAAGACCAAGTTGTCCAAAACCCCAAAAAGGGTATTTTCGACCAAAAACAGTGAAAAATGACCATTTTCGAGATAAACCCTTAGTCTAGGGATATCTAGCGATATTTTTAAAGTCTAAAAACTATGAACGAGATAAACTCATATTCCGTGGACCATTTTTGCAGTTCTTGGGTAAAATAAGTTAGGCGCGTACCACGAATTGAAAGATTTGTGTGGTCATTGGTGACGTGTGATGAGCAGCAGTCTAATTTGAATAGGTCAAAATATTATTAGGAGTTACTTCGCGCGCACGGTGGTGGGTGGGTCAATGTCACATTGTTACCCCCAGCGAGAGAGAGCTGAATAGAAGCTTCTATATCATTTAGGAGTGGTATTAAATAAGGGATTGATAACGAGATTTCAAATAAATTAGCTAATTTAGATCAATTTAGCAGATTATTTTGATAAAAGCTATTTGTTTAATTATCACATGTATCATGCTCAAAACTTAAATTTAAATATGATTTTGATTAATTGAAACCTAAAGCATGTTTTTCTACAGAGATGAAAATATACCTTCCCGATTCTCCAAAGAATCGAAGATAGCTCACTACTTCTCCACGTGATAATCTTCAATACTAGACCACAAATCTTCCGACTGGTTCCCGAACTGTTTTCGATATCAGTGTGGGTTGATCTTATCAAAATACTATGACTTAAATAAAGAAGACATAACTCCCAAACAAAGTAGGAGAAAAATTCGACCCCTACCTAGAGAGAGGGACGAAAATTGTAGAGGGAAAAAGTGTCTATGTCAAACTTTTATTCTCCTATTTATATTAAGTTACATATTGAGCTTAGTCAGAGATCTATGGAGGTTTGGATCAATTGGTTTTTCTAATTAAATTGAACCCATAAACTAATACAAGCCTATATTCGAATATTATTATCGGCCACTATAGTAATAATATTGAATTATCCATCCAAATCTGAAAGTACAAGTAATCCAGGTTTCCACTTGTAAAGAGTTATTTTCCGCGATAAAGATATAAATGTCCATTGATTAGTTAATGTCTACTATAGACTTAATTAATTAATATTTTTATAATTCTAAGAGTGAACTCAACAAGAAACACTTATTTATTATTCATGATATTTATTAATTTCCAACTAGCTAGGTTCCGAATAATAAAACCTTGTTTCGAGCTCCTCTTGAGGACATTATCAAATCACATGCTTGAATATTTTTAAAATATTACTCATGTTTCATTTTTATCATGAATGACAAGAAATTATGCAAATTTATATCTGAAGAATGAGTGTGTGATATTGAAAATTTCAGTTTGAGCTAAATTAAAATTCCCAATAAAATACAAATCATAAAAATCGTTTTAAGTTAGGCTTAGTGTAACAAATTAATTCGATGATATATAATGAAGTATTCCCTCTGTCCCACAAGAATATGCAGTTTTTCCTTTTTAGTCCGTCCACAAGAATATGCAATTTCTAAACTTGGAAACTCTTTTCTCTCTAATGAGATGAGGCTCATTCTCGACTAATAATATTTTAATTACTTGTTATTTCTAGTTCTCTCTTACGTTACCAATTGTGCATTAAAACTCATGCCCAACCAAAAGCGGATATTCTTATCGGACGGAAGGGGTAGTATTTTAAATGTTAGTGTTTTCAAGAAAATAATTACTATGTCATTTAATTAAATGTGAAATATTTTTTATTCTGTAAATGATTAATTTAGATATTATTGCATAAATAACTTCACTTTTCCATCATTTTTGTGGTTTCTCAGTGAATTCCATACATGATATAACTAGTAAGTACTCCCTCCTTCCCCCATTAATTGTCCACTTTAGTTCCGACACGAGTTTTAAGAAATATAATAGAAAGTGAGTTGAAAAAGTTAGTGGAGTATGTATCCCATTTTTATATATTAATCTATACATATATAAAAGACTAGTTTTGACCTGCAAATATTTATAAGTTTTGGATTGTTTTGTAAAATTTAGATATTTTGGTTGGCCAATCAAAAAATTAATCCACTTTAAAAATATGGCTGCTACTACCTCTTTATAAATGTGGCATAGAAGTTTTCTTCATAAAGGTTTATAAATTTTTTGCCGTTACAAATTTTTAATAATTGTAATTTAATCTCAATATTTCAATAATAAGCACTAAGCAATCATGGAATTAGGGTTACACAAATTACAATATTTGTAACTTTGTAACTGTCACATTATTAGTAATTTTATTAATAATAATTTAATGTAAATTTTTAACACGCTATAACTTCTATATTTTTTGTATATATGTGTGTTATTCACTAGCTTATTACTCACTTTTTCATCACCTTTACCTATATCACTGAATTTTCTACAAAACGAATCTACTTTCAGTATGATTCTTGCTCTTTATCAATAGTATCTTTTTATATTTCTCCATTTTACACATTCTTTAAGTGTGATTATTATATTACTGATATTTGTTGTTATGTTCTTACCAGAAGGGATAGTTGAAATGAAAATAATATTTGTTAGTGATCTACAATCTACCATAACTTTATCAATCAAAGGTTGAAATCATGGAAGCATTCACCTTGCCAAATTTGGATTTGAAATTGGTAAGTATTTTATGAAATTTTATAGTACAAATGCTAAGTTGTGTTCGCATTATTCACGAAAATATTTCTCGAAATTGCAATATGGGGTCTGTAGTTGACTTTTGTTTGAAGTTCTTATCTACATATGGGAGCAAATTGGCCTGACTGAGAAGATGGTGTCGACGCAGGACGATGAAAGTGTTGGAGACGATGAGCGGAGAAGATGAAACTATTGGAGATAGATGGGGCCGATGGGTGATGGGGCAGAGCTGCATGAGCATAAATGATTTTGGATTCTATTTTTTTTATTAAAATTTTCATTTCTTGGTTGCATTTTGTTCTATTATTTTTATTAATGGACTTGACTAATTTTCTATTGTTAATCGATTTTCTATTAGTGAAATTATTGAATGTTATATGAGTAGTAATTAAATAGATTGATGAACAATGTAATTAATTCCAAAATAAATATTAAATTAAAATTTCAACATTATTAAAAAAAATCTACAAGACAATATGAAATGTTATTTTGATTTTTTGACATAACCAAAAATTATTAATAATATAAACAAGATTGCTTTGAAATTAATGTCATTGGTTTATATTGTATTAGTGATTTAAAAACTCTATATAATTTTAGTTTTTATCATAATTTATTTAATTTAAATTTTCAATTTTGTATGCGAAAAATTCAATAGGTCGTGCAACACACGGGGTTGATACTAGTTTTATTTTATAATAAAACGTGAGTGAAATGAGTTAGTGAAATATGAGATATACTTACCATATATGGTAAAAAGTGAAAGTGGACAATTAATGGGGAAGCATGAAAATGGCGAAAGTGGACAATTAATGGGTGACGAAGGGAGTAGTATATTTTTACCACTAACTAGAAATAGAGGGATATAAGAATTTTTTTTATGTGCTGACAAAACTTTAATCACGTATGTATATCAGAACTTATTAGAAAATCTGATAAGTAGTTTATGACAGAAATGTGACATAATTCATATATCAGCGAATTCAGGGATTGCCAAAATGCCCTTCAAGTGATTTGGCATTTTTGTCTGAAAAATGACTGAAAAACTGTCTTTATGATTATATAAAAAGTTAGGCTTATATGGGGATAATTTTTATGTCAGTAGTATGTGGTGCAACAACTCTAAATATTAGGGACTAATTTCGCAGTTTATTCTATTATATAAATATATTAATAAGAAATTTTTTTAATTATTTAATTTATATAAATTTATTGATAAAATGTTATGGGATTAATTTGTAATTTAAATAAATATGTTGATAATTTGATACTACTATAATAAAAAATTTAAAAATATATTGCTAGTGTAAGTATTCCCTCCATCCTATAATAAGAATCACATTTAGTGTTGGTATGACTTTTAAGAAATGTAAAAATAGTTGGTTGGAAAAGTTAGTGGAAAATGATGTACATTTTTTTATATTGGTTTTATAATAGAATGTGAGTGAAGTAAGTTAGTGGAAATTGAAATGACAAAATATGATTCTTATTATGGGACCACTGGTGTATTTTTCAATTAGGCCTTGTTTCTCTTTCTTCTTCAATTTCCGGTGATGAGCGAACTCCTTCCTCTGATTCTTCTTCTCAATTCCTTCCAACGAATCCTTCTCGCCGACATCGCATCTCGTTTCGTCCTTACTCCAGTCTGCTCTCCCATTGCGCGTCTCAATCAATCACCAAACGCCGCCGGCGCCGGTATACCTTCTTTTCACTAATGTATTCAGTTAGTCTATAAAGTATAATTGTTTTGGCTATTTTAATCTCAAATCTCCCATTGCAAATTCTCGTTTTTACTGTTATCAATTCCGCGATATCAACTTTTCAGTAAGAGTGAAAAATGTGATGGGCTTGTTGGTAGCCGGAAATTGGCAGAATTGCAATCTCTACTATGTAAGCAGTAGATGTGATGTTGTTGGACGATTTGGATGAGCTTTTACAAATAATATGGCCTATTTTGTTGAAAGGAAATTCTATTTTCTTTTTTAGTTTTTTCAAGAACGGTTAAATGTGAGGCTGATCGATAGTATATTTTTAATTGTTGTTATGTGGTGAAAAAGCTGAAATTTGGTTGTTTGTGATAGAAAACGTCGGCTCAGAGATGTAATTTTATTAACTTTTTCTAATGTAGTTCTGTGAAATCTCAGTTGAACTTGAGAAAAGTAGCTGAACAACAATGGCCTTGTTCCAGATTGTTTGGTTGCTTTATCGTTTTAAAAAATGGTGGAGGGTAAGATTGAATCCACTTAACCCCCCTCCTTGCTTCCTACCAATTTTATTTTGTTTTTGTGATAAATTATTATTCTTTACAGAAATGGAGCTAGAATTTTAAGTGCTGGTGTGCAAATAGTACTGTTTGAGCTCATGATTGATAATTGAGGATATACTTATAATTCATGCCTGCCCAAAAATTTGAGTTTCTGTCAATATATGCCAATTTTCTTATTTTTAGCTATGTTAGATACTTAGATCTTGGCTGTGAAGGTTTTCATGTCCAGTTCCTCTGTTTAGCGTTAGATCCTTTCAAAATGTTTTTCAGTCCCCAACGGCTGCTTTTTAGTGCGAAATTTGCTAGCTATTTTACTGAAGGTGACAGAGATCTGTATTTTCATTCGTTTTGCATACATACTACTGACCTGGAAACAGTTATAGGCAGAGGTGTATGTATCACATGAAACCTGCTTAGATAATTTTGTGTTATTGATAGATATAAGAATAGGAGTGACCAATGTATACTTTCAAGTTTTGGCATCATTGATTCAATTGCCTGAGTCTGTACTAGGTATTTTGTAATGACCCAAATTTATAAAGTAGAAGATAGAAATAGAAATAAGATTTAGAATTTATAGTTATATGCATTAATTAGTTAGATTACAAAATGAAAATAGAAAGAAAAAAGAACTAAATTGGAAAAGAAAATACTAATGGAGTCAGCTAAAATAAAACATGTCAGATAGAAAAAGTGAGGAAAGGAAAAATAGAGCGGTATCTCTCTCTTCTCATCTTCTTTCTCCACGCCAGTTTTCTCTCCTCACAGTAAAGCTCCACCTCCACCTCTACCTCTGTTCTCACTGTCCGGCCACCGCCTCGTCGCTGTCAGCCCACACCATCAGTCTCCACCCTAAATCCCATTCAATTTATCCACCCTCATAAATTCTTATTGAAGGTTTGAATTTCCTTCCAACATGTTGTTTTTGCTTTTTAAACTAGTACTGAGCCTTATAGTGGGCGCTGGGCGATTTGGACTCTAGGTATGAGTAGGAACAATAGTGAAAAGCTTTCAATTTTCTCACTTCAATTTTAAAATGTTTGCTGATTTTTGTTGATGGAATTTGACTATAGAATGAATTTCTAGAATGATTTATCATGAAAATAGCATTTAATTTCAGTTTGTTCTAAAATAGAAAATTAGGGTTCTTTGAATTGGGGATTTTATATTTGTGATAAATTTGTGTAATTTAACTTTGAAATTATGAAATAATAAGTATGACAGTGATAAAAAAAAAATGATTTTTGGGATAATATGTTGGCCATAAGCTACTTGAGAGATTTTTGATTAATTTGTTGAAAAACTGATTTTGGGATTAGTATACAATCTGAAAAATCTATTTTAGCCACTAAAATGTGAGCATGAAGTGGTTTTAAACCCTATGTATTAGCTTGTGAAATCATAGACTAAGTTTAAATAAAGAAAGTTATCTTCTTGATGGAATTTAGGATAATATCAAGTTGAGGCTGCCTTGTTAATGCAATATTATGTGGTTATTTTGAAAATGAAAAATTCGTTGATTACAGAGGACTTTCTGGACAACCTATATTTATGGATTAAAGTTGAAAATTGTGTTTTGGCTTATCAATTTGGCTTGGGAATCACCTTCTTTATATAAAACGAGTAGTTGTATGAATTATGATGAAAAGAATGAACCTTGAGATGTACTATAATTTTGGGACAGCCGTGAGAGCTCAGTTTTGCTGGGATTTCTTATTCAGTTAATTTGAACTACTTTCTTTCTTGTTGACATGAAGATTTTTGGAAATGCTTTAACTTAGTATATGTGATGTAATGACACTATTCTGTAATGTGATTACAGATGACACTATTCTTTCTTGTTGACATGAAGATTTTTGGAAATGCTTTAACTTAGTATATGTGATGTAATGACACTATTTTTGGAAATGCTTTAACTTAGTATATTATGTGGTTATTTTGAAGATGAAAAATTCGTTGATTACAGAGGACTTTCTGGACAACCTATATTTATGGATTAAAGTTGAAAATTGTGTTTTGGCTTATCAATTTGGCTTGGGAATCACCTTCTTTCTATAAAACGAGTAGTTGTATGAATTATGATGAAAAGAATGAACCTTGAGATGTACTATAATTTTGGGACAGCCGTGAGAGCTCAGTTTTGCTGGGATTTCTTATTCAGTTAATTTGAACTACTTTCTTTCTTGTTGACATGAAGATTTTTGGAAATGTTTTAACTTAGTATATGTGATGTAATGACACTATTCTGTAATGTGATTACAGTACGAGCTTCTCACCCCCTATCTCTCCCTTTTGCTGAGTAAAGTGGCGAGGTGTCTCACTTGTTGGGCAGCTGCGTGTGTCAAGTTGCTATCTCTTTTACTGGTAAAGTTGAAGTGTTACACGTGGCATGCTTAGTTGAGTTTTTTTTAATATGTATAGTTGATAGCTTTTTATTGCTAGCAGGTTTGGTGAATTATTTAATAGTGTGCAAGAGTTGTTATGCTTTAAAAAAAATGTACACGGTGGAAAGACATGTTTTTAATAAGAGGTTAAGCGCATCAAAACGTTAAACGTGACACCACTTATTTGATTTAATTAATTGGGTAAGGGTGTTACATATATATGATATGCTTGGTCCTTACATCTATGAGATATATTATAGCAAGCAGAATTGTCGATTACACAAGATCACAAATGTATGCATGCAAATTTTGCGTTGTTGTCATGTTTTCATAATCTAAACTTGCTTCACATTTCTACCTTTCAGGGTTATAATTCTAAATTCACTTGAGGGATAGAAACCAGAAAGCATTCCATATGTGATACCTGCAGAATGCCGAATGCCATTTTCTGCAATTACATCAGGCAGTTGCAGAGATATGCACCTAGCTTCTCCTCGATCTTCGTTGTTGTCGAAACTCCAAATGCTTCTTGTTCATACTCTTCAGCACCCATTAATCGTAATCAAGAAGATGAACGAGAGTATGGATACAGACAATATGACCGTGAGCCAAAGGAGAAAGCAGAACCTTCTATTGGCTCTCCAGCTCGAATCCAAAAGTTGATAGCTTCTCAAACAGATCCACTTCTGGCAAAGGAAATCTTTGACTTGGCTTCACGTCAGCCCAACTTCCGCCATTCCTATGCTACCTATCACACCCTTATTCTCAAACTGGGCTGCTCTCGCCATTTCTCTCTCATGAATGCAGTTATCTCAAGCCTCAAGTCTCTTGATTATTCCATTTCCCCTTCTCTCTTTACCCACATCATCCAAATATATGGTGATGAAAACCAACCGGAGAAAGCTCTCAAAACATTCTATACAATTCTTGAATTCATTATTAAGCCCCGTCAGAAACACCTCAACTGCATCCTCGAAATCCTTGTTGCTAACAGTAACTTCCTCCGCGCTGCGTTTGACCTGTTCCGGGCTGCCCACAGATATGGAGTCCCCCCTAACACAAATTCCTACAACATCATGATGCGAGCCTTTTGCTTGAATGGCGACTTGAGCATTGCATATACTTTGTTCAATCACATGTTTAAGCGTGATGTTCTTCCTGATGTGGAGTCATATCGGATTCTAATGCAAGCACTGTGCAGAAAGAGTCAGATGAATAAAGCTGTTGATTTACTGGAGGACATGCTAAACAAAGGATTTGTGCCCGACAGTTTAAGCTACACTACTCTTTTGAATAGCTTGTGCAGGAAAAAAAAACTGAAGGAGGCGTACAAGCTTCTTTGTCGGATGAAAATAAAGGGATGCAATCCTGATATTGTCCATTATAATACAGTTATCTCAGGTTATTGCTAGGTAGGGTGTGCTGCTGATGCCTGTAAGGTTCTTGATGACATGTCTTCAAATGGGTGCTTACCAAATTTGTTATCATATCAAAATATAGTGAGGGGCTTGTGCAATCAGGGCATGTACGAAGAGGCCAAAAGGTATATTAAGGTAATGGTGTCCAAGGAATTTCGTCCACATTTTTCGGTTAAACCCACCCCCTCCTTATCGGTCGAAGGTAAAATGCTGCACCAATTAAATTGCGTTTCATCGTCGTATCTTACCAAGTATAAGTCCACCACATAAAATGGGAGTAGTACTAGTAATTACCTAGCAAACAGATGAAGAAATATCACCGAAAACAAAAATCCAAGAAAGATAGGTTACAAAAGAAGAAAGCGTGTGATCCAAATTAAGCTGAGGTTGGAGTGTGAGAAAGGGACGTGTGGTTTAGTCAATTTATTTATACAGAGGAAACTTGACATGACATGACATGTGCCAAACACAATTATATGAACTCACAATTACTACTATAAATCAATGAATTGCCAGCTCTTCATTATCGTTTTTCAATCTCTTTCAAGTTATTAATGACATAAAATATAAACATATAAATATCTATGATTTTGGTACAAACATTGACTATTGTGCGCGATATCAATAAAGGGTAGTACAGAATTTGATTTGGTGAAAGGGTTTCAATTGAATATACAACTTCATATTAAATCGAATTTTAACATAATATACCGGCTAATAATCGTGTTCAACCAAATTCTTCCATCCAAAACTCAATTTATTACCACATACATTTAGTTTGAGCATTTTCAACAATGTGCTTTCCAAGTATTACCACATATTTTGGTCCCAGCAATGTTATTAATGGTTTAACTTATCGTAATTCCATGTCTAACCTGGCCCTCACTTCCAACAACTTAAATCAAAATCCAATGTATATAGACTATAGTATTTATTTGAAGTGGGCTACTCGTTAGCATCACTCAATAGTAGTACTACTTAATACCGATAGACGCAAACTATAAAATAGAGGGACGATCACTTTTAGCTTTTTCTTCACTAAAATCAAGGATCACACCAATAATTTGAAGTTCTCTATATTGCTAGAATTTAACATAATATTTAAACCACCATTTAATATCGGCAAGGTGTTCATCAAAATATAATATGATAGGCTGACAATTTTCAACAATATATAAAAATCTGACATGAATACACACAAAATTAATGAGTTTTGAGTTAAGTTTTATTGGGTTCATGTTTTTATTAATCCGTTAAAAATTCAATAATTCTAGACTTGATTTAGGTTGCCCATTAAAAAATAATATTTTATTTATTTATTTATTTATTTATTTATTTATTTATTTTATTGGAGTATATTATTCTCTATGTCATCATACATTGTGGTAAGATATAGTATTTCTTTGATTAATTGATGAATATAATTATTTTAGGTGATTGAAGACAATAATTTGAAAATTAATAAATGGTGGCGCGTGGATGCACAGTTGTAGAGCTATCATCGGCGGCTAATGCTCCGATCAAACATATGTGATGAACGATTATTTGAGATGAGTGACAGCTAAACCATGATTACTTTCCGTGTAAGAAGTCATATTAATTAGGGATACCATTATTAATGTTTTTGTTTGCTCCTACATCCCAAAACACAACTCCTATTTTAAACTTCCAAAACAAAATTTACTTTTAATTGACAAACTCTATACTTCCTCCCTAGTCTATTTTATTCCAATAATATTTCTTTTGCTACATACATTGTCTTTTTCATCACGCTGTAATTTATTTTTCCTTTTGATAATTGTTACAGATCATCTATGTTGGGTTCGTTTGTATGATAAGGTTTGGAACTACAATCTATATTAGATTTCTTTGTCAACTAACAATTTTAGCCAAGACCAGTCATTTTTTTTAAAATTACAGACAACACATACATAAATTGGATCATTTAATTATTGAGTTTTATGTAGATTCATTGTACTTCCTTATATAATTTGTATGGTTCGCCAATTGGCTAGAAGCATAGTAATCACTACTTATATACTCAAGTAAGTAACCAAGTGTCCTTAGTCACATAATTAAACTGTAAATAAAATTAAATTTGTAATATTAGACCATCTCCAATCATACACAAAAACTCATTTTCGGTGTAGACAATTGCTCCAACCATACTCTAAACTCAACTCTTTTTTGGGTTTTTCAATGGAATAGCACCATATTTGGTGTTACTGCAAAATTTTTGTGAGACAAATACCCAAAAATGGTGTAAATTTTAAATATAGTGTAAATGGTTGGAGTAAAACTACTTTTTGGTATGACATACACTAAAAAATGAATTTGAGTTTAGAATAAATGGTTGGAGATGGTCTTAATTCATATCTTAATAATAGTAGCAGTAAAGATTTGTGGTTTTTGAATCTAAGGTATTTTATTACATAAAATCAAAGAGAAAACATGGTAAATTGTAGAATACTCGTGTCACCCTTAAAACTTACATCCAAAATACACAAAACATCTAGGATTTTTATATGAAAGAGGGAAAAT